>NW_028135116.1:0-127000 GCF_964662115.1 Mustela nivalis
GGCTGGGGTCTCTGGAGCCACACCACAGAACTGTGCCTGCTCTCTCCTAAGAAACTGCCCATTCCATTGGCCACAACTCTACAAAATAGTAGAAACCTCAAGGTCCCCAAGGACATCCCACTACCGCAAGCCGCACTGGACAAATAGTGGCATTATGACACAAGCTGAGCAACTACTACCTCCATGCAGACACATAGACAGATATCCGCAGAGACAGAAGATTGAACCAGACAGGCCCCTAGGCCCTATTATGAACTCTTGCTTTGGTGTCCAGGTATCACTCCTCAGAGGCCTGGGTTCGAAGACCAGCATACGGGGCTTTCCTGAGGCACCAGACAGAAGACCTCTCCTCTCCACATGGGAAGCTTCCTTGTTGGAGTTGTGTCAAGCCCTTCGGGTTGGAGAATCCTGCAGAGTCCCTTAGCTACTGCCACATTCCAAGGTCTCCATGGCCACCAACCCACATTATGACTCATCCTCAGGAGAGTCCATTTAAACTCAGCCTTCTGGGTAGCTCACCCAAGAGCCCGCAGATTGAGCGTGCCTTGTCTCGACCAGGCAATGGTAGGTGAGTTGGCGTGTCTCGGCATCCATGCTTAGGCCCCTGCTCTCGAGTCTTTCTGTATGGGGCATCAAGGGACCATCCAATAGTACTCGACTGTCCTGAAGAAGGAAACTTTGAAGTTTGGAGCAGCTCACAACTCCCAGCGTAGGGAAACCTCCCTGGCCTCATGACGCCCCCACCCCCTTCAGGAAGGGGCCGTCATGGACACAAACTCCAGCTTGAGGCAACATCTGATACTCGCCCTGACCTCACCTGCAGGAGATCTCGATTCAGCCTCTGCAGAGTGGGCCTGCCATGCTCTTGGCCCCAAAACTCGTGCTAGCTTGTGTTTTCAGACTTCCTTCCTCACAATCCTGGCCACACCCCTCCAGTTTGGCAATTCTGGAGCCACAATGCAGCACTCTGCCTGCCCTCCAGAAGAAAAATGTTGCCCTATAGGGCTAACCGGAAACGCCAAATGAGTAACAACCTGCATGCCACGCGACCATACCCCAATTATACAGTCTAGCCTGTGCACTAAAGCCCTGTCTGACACAGCCTGAGGGCAGACCTCCAGTCCAACACCCAGAAAGCTGGCCGTACACAGAGCATATCACACCCACAATGGCTTTAGGCCATCATCTCTACCCAACCTCAGTTTTCACCTGCAGAACCTAGGCCTTATCTCCACTCACTGCTCAGGAGTGAACGTGATGCAAGAATCAGAACTTCTCCTTCGCCTTGGCAAGTAACCTAGTGGTTGGCATGTTGTCCATTGTTCATAGTAGGAGAAAGCAGCATGGACTATGAGGCCCCACCTATCCCTGAGGGCCACAATTTGCACAAACACACATTGTGACCCTCAGCGTGAGCCCTATCCTCATGTAAAGCCTCTTAGTGACTGGAACAACAGCCCACATATGGGGCTTGCCAAGCCCCTAGTCCCCCAATCTCAACCAGAGTTCGAGATGTCTAGTCACCCCTACTCAGGGCTCTACTCTGGAATCCCTATTTGGTGGATCACCTGAGGTAAAAAAAAAAAAAATACAGAAAGGACTCTTCCCATCCACAGAATGATCCCAACCCCTTGTGATCAGGCCAAATCACCAGAGAAAGAATTGTCCATGGCCCTTGAGGACACCCCGACATTCCACGGCCACCGTTGACACAAAATCCAGAGACAAAAGCTTGAGCATGCGCCACATACTCGCCCTTTGTTCATAGCACGGAAAATTCTTACTGTCTGTAGATCGAGCCTTCATACATACATCCCCAAACCTAAGCTGAGTTTGTGTTTTCACACTTCTGTCCCCACAGTCCTGGCCCACACACCGTCCAAGCTGGGGCCCCTGGAGACACACCTCAGGACTGTGGCTTCCCTCTCCAGGGGAATTCTGCCATTTCCATTGGCCACAACCCTATAGATTAGGAGAATCCTCCAAACTCCCCGAGGCCATCCCAATAGTGTTGGCTGCCCAGGACAAACAGGGATGATCTTTCACAAGTTAGGAAACTACCTCCACTCAGACCCAGAGACAGATATCCCCATAGAATAAGATTGAACTGGACAGGCACTTAGGCTCTAATCAGATCCATTGCTTTTGTTTCCAGGCATCTCTCCTCAGAGGCCTGGTTTCCAATACCAGAATACGGGGGATTACTGAGGCACTCATCAGAAAAATCTCATCTCCACATAGGAAATGTACTCTTTGGAGCTCTATAAAAACCTCTGTTTAGGAGAATCTTTCAGGGCCCCGGATCAAGCGCCCCATTCCAAGGTCTCCATGGACTTAAACCCACATTATGATCTATTGTCGGGAGAGTCCATGTCAACTCAACCCCCTTGGTTTCTCCCCCAGGGCCTGCAGATCAAACCTGCCTTGTTGCTAGGAGACAACTAGAATGGGAGGCGGGCTGCCCAGGCATCCATCCTTAGAACCCTACTCTGGAGTCGTTCCACATGGGACATCCTAGTGCCATCCAACAGGTCTCAAGTGTCCCACAGAAGGAATCTTTGCAGTCTGGAGCATCTCACAACTCCCATTGTGGGAAAATCTACATGGCCTCTTGAGACGCTCCACTTTATAAAGGGGCCATCATGGACAGAAACTCCAACCTGAGCAAACGTCTGATATTCGCCCTGACTTCAGGTGCATGAGATCTTGATTCAGCTCTGCAGAGTGTGCCTTCTGTGCACTCACCCCCAAAACTAAGCCTAGCTTGTGTTCTCAGACTACCGTCCTCACACCCCTACCCCAAAAGCCCTACAGATTGGCAATACTGGGGCCATAATGCAGCACACTGCCTGCCCTCCAGAAGAAAAACGTTGCCTTATGGAGCTACCTAGAAACCCGAATAAGGATCAACTGAACGCCACTCGACTGCACCCCAAATATTCAGTCTACCCTGTCTAATGCCTTGTCTGACACAGCATGAGCCCACACCTCCAGACCTACGCTCTACAGCTGGCCGCACACTGAGCACATTGGACCCATCAGGTCCTTAGGTCTTCATCTCTTCCAACCTCAGTTTTCGGGTTTCAGAACCTAGACCTAAACTCCAAACACTGTCCAGGGGTGAACGTGATGCACAAACCACAACTCTTCCTTCGCCATGGCTGGAAACCTTGTGGTTGGCATATTCTCCAACGTTCAGTGTGGAAGAATCTAGCGTGGCCCATGAGGCACTTCCCCTGCTTGAGGGCCTTGTTGGGCACAAATAGGCATTGTGAACCTCAGCATGAGCCCTGTCCTCAAGGAAGGCCTCTCAGTGTCTGAATCAAGAGCCCGCCTATTGGACTTGCCATGCCCCTAGGCCCCCAAACTTAAACAGAGGTGGGGATATCCAGTTGTCCCTCCCAAGGACTCTGCTCTGGAATCCCTCTTTTATTGGGACACTTGAGGTCCATAAAATAAAATATAAAATAAAATAAAATAAAAAACAGAAAAGACTCCCCCCATCCCACAGAATGTACCCAAACTCTTGGGATCGGGTCAAATCCTCAGAGAAGGAAAGCCATCCACAACCCATGAGGCCACGCCAGCATTCCACCCACATTGTTGACACAAATCCAGAGACAAAACCTGAGCAAGCACCTCAAACTCACCCTTTTTCATATCCCTAAGTGTTATCACGGTCTGTAGATTGGGCGTGCCATACCTATGTCCCCAATCCTAAGCAGAGTTTGTGTTTTCAGACTTTTGTCCCCACAGGCCTGGCCCACACAGCCTCAAGGCTGGGCCCCTAGAGCCAAACTCAGAACTGTGCCTGCCCTCTCCAGGGGATTTCTGCCCATTCCATTGGCCACAACCCTATAGATTAGGAGAAACTCCAAAGTCCCGAAGCCATCCCAATATTATAGGCTGCCCAGGACAAACAGGGGCGATCTGACACAAGCTGAGCAACTACATCCCCTCAGATCCTTAGACACGTATCCTCAGGAAAGAGATTGAACCGGACAGGCACCTATGCCCTAATCATCTCGATTGCTTTTGTTTCCAGTCATCTCTCCTCATAGTCCTGGTTTCCAATACCAGCATATGGGAGATTCCTTAGGCACTCATCAAAACAATTCTCTTCTATACATAGGAAACGTACTCTTTAGAACCCATCAAAACCTCCGGTTATGAACATCCCTCAAGGCCCCGGATCAAGCACCCCATTCCAAGGTCTACATGGACACAAATGCACATTATGACCCATCCTCAACTCACCCATTTCAAAACACCCGCCTCGGTTGCTCCCCTAGATCCAGCAGATCGAACTTGCCTTGGCGCTATGAGACACCTGGAATGGGAGGCAGGCTGCCCAGGCATCCATCCTTAGAACCCTGCTCTGAATAACTTCCTTATGGGATGTCCTGGAGCCATCCAACAGGTCTCGACTGTCCCACAGAAGGAATCATTGTGGTTTGGAGCATCTCACAATTCCCATCGTGGGAAAACCTCCATGTCCTCGTGACACCGTCCCCTTCATGAAGGGGCCGTCATGGACAGAAACTCCGACGTAAGCCAACGTCTGATCCTAGCTCTGTCTTCAGGCATACGGGATCTCGAATCATCTCTGCAGAGGGTGCCTGCCGTCCCCTCACCCCGAAATCTAAGTCTGGCTCGTGTTCTCAGAATTTTTTCCTCACACTCCTGGCCCACAAGCCTTCCAGTTTGGGAATTCTGGAGCCACTATGTGGCACTGTGTCTTCCCTCCAGAAGAAAAACGTTGCCCTCTGGGGCTACCCAGTAACCACAAATGAGTACCATCCTGCACGAAACTCGACTGCATCCCAATGATACAGTCTAGCCTGGGCACTAATTCCCTGTCTGCCACAGCCTGAGCCTGCACCTCCCAACCCACACTCAACAGCTGGCCGAACACTGAGCACATCAGACACACCATGGCCTTAGGTCTTCATCTCTTCCCAACCTCAGTTTTCAGGCTTCAGAACCTAGACCTTAAATCCAATCACAGTCCAGGAGTGAAAGTGTGGCAGAAATTAGAACTCCTTCTTCCCCATGGCCAGAAAACTTGTGGTTGCCATATTGTGCAACGTTCAGTGTAGGAGAAACCAGCATAGTACATTAGGCCACGCCCTGAATGAGGGGCTCCTTGGGCACAAAAACACATTGTGAAACTCAGTGTGAGACCTATCCTCAAGGAAGGCCTCTCAGTGTCTGGACCAAGAGCCCACATATGGGGCTTGCCATGTTCTTAGGTCCCAATGTTAACCAGAGGTCTGGTTGTCCAGTCGCCCCTCGCCAGGACTCTGCTCTTGAATCCCTCTTTTGGTGGTCCACCTTAGGTAAAAAAAATAATAATAATAAAAAAATAAACAAAAAAACAAGAAAGGCCTCCTCCCTTCCCACAGAATGACCCCAAACTCTTGGGATCGGGTCAAATCCCCAGAAAGGGAGCCTCATCAATGGCCCATGAGGACACCCCGACATTCCATGGCAATCGGTGACACAATTCCAGAAAAAAAAAAAAAAAAAAAAAAAGCATGAGCCAGCACCTCACATCGCCCTTTGTTCATATCCCGAAGAGTTCTCCTCACGGTCTATAGATCGGGCCGGCCATACCTTCATCCCACAACCTAAGTGGAGTTTGTGTTTTCAGACTTTTGTCCAAATAGCCCTGGACCACACACGCTCCACACTTGGGTCCCTGGAGCCACACCTCAGGACTGTGCTTCCCTTTCAAGGGAATTCTTCCCATTCCATTGGCCACAACCTTGCAAATGAGGAAAAACCTCCAAAGTCACCGAGGCCATCCAATAGTGTAGGCCGCCCAGGACAAACAGGGGTGATCTCAAACCAGCTGAGCAACTACCTCCACTCAGACAACAGATGCCCCAGAGAAGAATATTGAACCGGACAGGCCCCTAGGCCCTAATCAGATCCATTGCTTTGGTTTCCAGGCATCTCTCCTCAGAGGCCTCGTTTCCAATACCAGCATATGGTGGTTTCCTGAGGCACCAATAAGAACAAATCTCGTCTCCCCATGGAAAACTTGCTCATTGGAGCTTTGTCATAACCTCTGGTTAGGAGAATCCTTCAGGGCCCTGGTGCCACTGCCCCATACCAAGGTCTCCATGGACTCAAACCAACATTAAGACCATCCTCAGGAAAGTCCATTTCAACTCAGCCCCCTCTGTTGCTACCCCAAGCCAGCAGATCAAACGTTTCTTGTTGCTAGGAGACAATTGGAATGTGAGGCTGGCTGCCCAGGCATCCATACTTAGAACCCTGTTCTGGAAAAATACCTTATAAGACGTCCTGGAGCCATCCAACAAATCTTAATTGTCCCACAGAAGGAATCCTTGTGGTTTGGAGCATCTCACTACTCCAATAGTGGGAAAACCCCCATGGGCTCATAATATCCCCCCTTCATGAAGAGACCAACATGGACAGAAACTCAAACCTGAGCCAAAGTCTGATCCTCGACCTGACTTCAGACGCATGAGATCTCAATTCAGCTCTGCAGAGTGTGCCTGCCATGTCCTTGCCCCGAAACCTAAGCCTAGCTTGTGTTCTCAGACTTCCGTCCTCACTCTCCTGGCCCACAAGCCCTCCAGTTTGGGAATTCCGATGCCACAATGCAGCACTCTGCCTGACCTCCAGAAGAAAAACTTTGCCCTATGCTGCTAATAAGAAACCCCAAATGATTTTCTAATGCATGCCACTCGATTGTAAAGCAATTATACAGCCTACCCTGTATACTAATGCCCTGTCTGGCACAGCCTGAGACAAGACATCCCAAACGACACCCAGACAGCTGGCCCCAACCTGGACACATAGGACCCGCTATGGCTGTAGGTCGTCATCTCTTCCCAACCTCGGTTTTCAGGCTTCAGCAATGTGGGAAAACCTGCATTGTCTGAAAGGCCATGCCAGTGCTTGAGGGCCGCCTAGGGCACAGACATACATTGTGACCTGCAGCGTGAGTCCCGTATTAACGTAACGCCTCTCAGTGGCTGGACCAAGATCCTGCATATGGGGCTTGTCATATCCATAGGCCCCCAGGCTTAACCAGAGGGCGAGTATTCCAGTTGTCAGTACCCACTGCTATGCTCTAGAATCCCTCTACTGGTGGGACACATGAAGCAGAAAACAGGACACTTCCCTTCCCACAGAATGACCTCAAACTCTTGGGGGCTGGACAAACTACCAGAGAGGGAGACTTCTACGACCCATGAGGCAACTCCTACATTAAACGGCCATTGTGGACAAAACATCCAGAGACAAAAGCCTGAGCGACTGCCTCCCTCTCACCCTTCTTTCATATCCAGAGGAGCTCCCCTCATGGACTGTAGATCAGGCCTGCCGTAACCTCGGCCCCAAACCTGAGCTGAGTTAGGGTTTTTGGATGTCTGTCTGCACAGCCATGGCCCACACAGACTCCAGGCTGGGGTCTCTGGAGCCACACCACAGAACTGTGCCTGCTCTCTCCTAAGAAACTGCCCATTCCATTGGCCACAACTCTACAAAATAGTAGAAACCTCAAGGTCCCCAAGGACATCCCACTACCGCAAGCCGCACTGGACAAATAGGGGCATTATGACACAAGCTGAGCAACTACTACCTCCATGCAGACACATAGACAGATATCCGCAGAGACAGAAGATTGAACCAGACAGGCCCCTAGGCCCTATTATGAACTCTTGCTTTGGTGTCCAGGTATCACTCCTCAGAGGCCTGGGTTCGAAGACCAGCATACGGGGCTTTCCTGAGGCACCAGACAGAAGACCTCTCCTCTCCACATGGGAAGCTTCCTTGTTGGAGTTGTGTCAAGCCCTTCGGGTTGGAGAATCCTGCAGAGTCCCTTAGCTACTGCCACATTCCAAGGTCTCCATGGCCACCAACCCACATTATGACTCATCCTCAGGAGAGTCCATTTAAACTCAGCCTTCTGGGTAGCTCACCCAAGAGCCCGCAGATTGAGCGTGCCTTGTCTCGACCAGGCAATGGGAAGGTGAGTTGGCGTGTCTCGGCATCCATGCTTAGGCCCCTGCTCTCGAGTCTTTCTGTATGGGGCATCAAGGGACCATCCAATAGTACTCGACTGTCCTGAAGAAGGAAACTTTGAAGTTTGGAGCAGCTCACAACTCCCAGCGTAGGGAAACCTCCCTGGCCTCATGACGCCCCCACCCCCTTCAGGAAGGGGCCGTCATGGACACAAACTCCAGCTTGAGGCAACATCTGATACTCGCCCTGACCTCACCTGCAGGAGATCTCGATTCAGCCTCTGCAGAGTGGGCCTGCCATGCTCTTGGCCCCAAAACTCGTGCTAGCTTGTGTTTTCAGACTTCCTTCCTCACAATCCTGGCCACACCCCTCCAGTTTGGCAATTCTGGAGCCACAATGCAGCACTCTGCCTGCCCTCCAGAAGAAAAATGTTGCCCTATAGGGCTAACCGGAAACGCCAAATGAGTAACAACCTGCATGCCACGCGACCATACCCCAATTATACAGTCTAGCCTGTGCACTAAAGCCCTGTCTGACACAGCCTGAGGGCAGACCTCCAGTCCAACACCCAGAAAGCTGGCCGTACACAGAGCATATCACACCCACAATGGCTTTAGGCCATCATCTCTACCCAGCCTCAGTTTTCACCTGCAGAACCTAGGCCTTATCTCCACTCACTGCTCAGGAGTGAACGTGATGCAAGAATCAGAACTTCTCCTTCGCCTTGGCAAGTAACCTAGTGGTTGGCATGTTGTCCATTGTTCATAGTAGGAGAAAGCAGCATGGACTATGAGGCCCCACCTATCCCTGAGGGCCACAATTTGCACAAACACACATTGTGACCCTCAGCGTGAGCCCTATCCTCATGTAAAGCCTCTTAGTGACTGGAACAACAGCCCACATATGGGGCTTGCCAAGCCCCTAGTCCCCCAATCTCAACCAGAGTTCGAGATGTCTAGTCACCCCTACTCAGGGCTCTACTCTGGAATCCCTATTTGGTGGAACACCTGAGGTAAAAAAAAAAAAAATACAGAAAGGACTCTTCCCATCCACAGAATGATCCCAACCCCTTGTGATCAGGCCAAATCACCAGAGAAAGAATTGTCCATGGCCCTTGAGGACACCCCGACATTCCACGGCCACCGTTGACACAAAATCCAGAGACAAAAGCTTGAGCATGCGCCACATACTCGCCCTTTGTTCATAGCACGGAAAATTCTTACTGTCTGTAGATCGAGCCTTCATACATACATCCCCAAACCTAAGCTGAGTTTGTGTTTTCACACTTCTGTCCCCACAGTCCTGGCCCACACACCGTCCAAGCTGGGGCCCCTGGAGACACACCTCAGGACTGTGGCTTCCCTCTCCAGGGGAATTCTGCCATTTCCATTGGCCACAACCCTATAGATTAGGAGAATCCTCCAAACTCCCCGAGGCCATCCCAATAGTGTTGGCTGCCCAGGACAAACAGGGATGATCTTTCACAAGTTAGGAAACTACCTCCACTCAGACCCAGAGACAGATATCCCCATAGAATAAGATTGAACTGGACAGGCACTTAGGCTCTAATCAGATCCATTGCTTTTGTTTCCAGGCATCTCTCCTCAGAGGCCTGGTTTCCAATACCAGAATACGGGGGATTACTGAGGCACTCATCAGAAAAATCTCATCTCCACATAGGAAATGTACTCTTTGGAGCTCTATAAAAACCTCTGTTTAGGAGAATCTTTCAGGGCCCCGGATCAAGCGCCCCATTCCAAGGTCTCCATGGACTTAAACCCACATTATGATCTATTGTCGGGAGAGTCCATGTCAACTCAACCCCCTTGGTTTCTCCCCCAGGGCCTGCAGATCAAACCTGCCTTGTTGCTAGGAGACAACTAGAATGGGAGGCGGGCTGCCCAGGCATCCATCCTTAGAACCCTACTCTGGAGTCGTTCCACATGGGACATCCTAGTGCCATCCAACAGGTCTCAAGTGTCCCACAGAAGGAATCTTTGCAGTCTGGAGCATCTCACAACTCCCATTGTGGGAAAATCTACATGGCCTCTTGAGACGCTCCACTTTATAAAGGGGCCATCATGGACAGAAACTCCAACCTGAGCAAACGTCTGATATTCGCCCTGACTTCAGGTGCATGAGATCTTGATTCAGCTCTGCAGAGTGTGCCTTCTGTGCACTCACCCCCAAAACTAAGCCTAGCTTGTGTTCTCAGACTACCGTCCTCACACCCCTACCCCAAAAGCCCTACAGATTGGCAATACTGGGGCCATAATGCAGCACACTGCCTGCCCTCCAGAAGAAAAACGTTGCCTTATGGAGCTACCTAGAAACCCGAATAAGGATCAACTGAACGCCACTCGACTGCACCCCAAATATTCAGTCTACCCTGTCTAATGCCTTGTCTGACACAGCATGAGCCCACACCTCCAGACCTACGCTCTACAGCTGGCCGCACACTGAGCACATTGGACCCATCAGGTCCTTAGGTCTTCATCTCTTCCAACCTCAGTTTTCGGGTTTCAGAACCTAGACCTAAACTCCAAACACTGTCCAGGGGTGAACGTGATGCAGAAACCACAACTCTTCCTTCGCCATGGCTGGAAACCTTGTGGTTGGCATATTCTCCAACGTTCAGTGTGGAAGAATCTAGCGTGGCCCATGAGGCACTTCCCCTGCTTGAGGGCCTTGTTGGGCACAAATAGGCATTGTGAACCTCAGCATGAGCCCTGTCCTCAAGGAAGGCCTCTCAGTGTCTGAATCAAGAGCCCGCCTATTGGACTTGCCATGCCCCTAGGCCCCCAAACTTAAACAGAGGTGGGGATATCCAGTTGTCCCTCCCAAGGACTCTGCTCTGGAATCCCTCTTTTATTGGGACACTTGAGGTCCATAAAATAAAATATAAAATAAAATAAAATAAAAAACAGAAAAGACTCCCCCCATCCCACAGAATGTACCCAAACTCTTGGGATCGGGTCAAATCCTCAGAGAAGGAAAGCCATCCACAACCCATGAGGCCACGCCAGCATTCCACCCACATTGTTGACACAAATCCAGAGACAAAACCTGAGCAAGCACCTCAAACTCACCCTTTTTCATATCCCTAAGTGTTATCACGGTCTGTAGATTGGGCGTGCCATACCTATGTCCCCAATCCTAAGCAGAGTTTGTGTTTTCAGACTTTTGTCCCCACAGGCCTGGCCCACACAGCCTCAAGGCTGGGCCCCTAGAGCCAAACTCAGAACTGTGCCTGCCCTCTCCAGGGGATTTCTGCCCATTCCATTGGCCACAACCCTATAGATTAGGAGAAACTCCAAAGTCCCGAAGCCATCCCAATATTATAGGCTGCCCAGGACAAACAGGGGCGATCTGACACAAGCTGAGCAACTACATCCCCTCAGATCCTTAGACACGTATCCTCAGGAAAGAGATTGAACCGGACAGGCACCTATGCCCTAATCATCTCGATTGCTTTTGTTTCCAGTCATCTCTCCTCAGAGTCCTGGTTTCCAATACCAGCATATGGGAGATTCCTTAGGCACTCATCAAAACAATTCTCTTCTATACATAGGAAACGTACTCTTTAGAACCCATCAAAACCTCCGGTTATGAACATCCCTCAAGGCCCCGGATCAAGCACCCCATTCCAAGGTCTACATGGACACAAATGCACATTATGACCCATCCTCAACTCACCCATTTCAAAACACCCGCCTCGGTTGCTCCCCTAGATCCAGCAGATCGAACTTGCCTTGGCGCTATGAGACACCTGGAATGGGAGGCAGGCTGCCCAGGCATCCATCCTTAGAACCCTGCTCTGAATAACTTCCTTATGGGATGTCCTGGAGCCATCCAACAGGTCTCGACTGTCCCACAGAAGGAATCATTGTGGTTTGGAGCATCTCACAATTCCCATCGTGGGAAAACCTCCATGTCCTCGTGACACCGTCCCCTTCATGAAGGGGCCGTCATGGACAGAAACTCCGACGTAAGCCAACGTCTGATCCTAGCTCTGTCTTCAGGCATACGGGATCTCGAATCATCTCTGCAGAGGGTGCCTGCCGTCCCCTCACCCCGAAATCTAAGTCTGGCTCGTGTTCTCAGAATTTTTTCCTCACACTCCTGGCCCACAAGCCTTCCAGTTTGGGAATTCTGGAGCCACTATGTGGCACTGTGTCTTCCCTCCAGAAGAAAAACGTTGCCCTCTGGGGCTACCCAGTAACCACAAATGAGTACCATCCTACACGAAACTCGACTGCATCCCAATGATACAGTCTAGCCTGGGCACTAATTCCCTGTCTGCCACAGCCTGAGCCTGCACCTCCCAACCCACACTCAACAGCTGGCCGAACACTGAGCACATCAGACACACCATGGCCTTAGGTCTTCATCTCTTCCCAACCTCAGTTTTCAGGCTTCAGAACCTAGACCTTAAATCCAATCACAGTCCAGGAGTGAAAGTGTGGCAGAAATTAGAACTCCTTCTTCCCCATGGCCAGAAAACTTGTGGTTGCCATATTGTGCAACGTTCAGTGTAGGAGAAACCAGCATGGTACATTAGGCCACGCCCTGAATGAGGGGCTCCTTGGGCACAAAAACACATTGTGAAACTCAGTGTGAGACCTATCCTCAAGGAAGGCCTCTCAGTGTCTGGACCAAGAGCCCACATATGGGGCTTGCCATGTTCTTAGGTCCCAATGTTAACCAGAGGTCTGGTTGTCCAGTCGCCCCTCGCCAGGACTCTGCTCTTGAATCCCTCTTTTGGTGGTCCACCTTAGGTAAAAAAAATAATAATAATAAAAAAATAAACAAAAAAACAAGAAAGGCCTCCTCCCTTCCCACAGAATGACCCCAAACTCTTGGGATCGGGTCAAATCCCCAGAAAGGGAGCCTCATCAATGGCCCATGAGGACACCCCGACATTCCATGGCAATCAGTGACACAATTCCAGAAAAAAAAAAAAAAAAAAGCATGAGCCAGCACCTCACATTCGCCCTTTGTTCATATCCCGAAGAGTTCTCCTCACGGTCTATAGATCGGGCCGGCCATACCTTCATCCCACAACCTAAGTGGAGTTTGTGTTTTCAGACTTTTGTCCAAATAGCCCTGGACCACACACGCTCCACACTTGGGTCCCTGGAGCCACACCTCAGGACTGTGCTTCCCTTTCAAGGGAATTCTTCCCATTCCATTGGCCACAACCTTGCAAATGAGGAAAAACCTCCAAAGTCACCGAGGCCATCCCAATAGTGTAGGCCGCCCAGGACAAACAGGGGTGATCTCAAACCAGCTGAGCAACTACCTCCACTCAGACAACAGATGCCCCAGAGAAGAATATTGAACCGGACAGGCCCCTAGGCCCTAATCAGATCCATTGCTTTGGTTTCCAGGCATCTCTCCTCAGAGGCCTCGTTTCCAATACCAGCATATGGTGGTTTCCTGAGGCACCAATAAGAACAAATCTCGTCTCCCCATGGAAAACTTGCTCATTGGAGCTTTGTCATAACCTCTGGTTAGGAGAATCCTTCAGGGCCCTGGTGCCACTGCCCCATACCAAGGTCTCCATGGACTCAAACCAACATTAAGACCATCCTCAGGAAAGTCCATTTCAACTCAGCCCCCTCTGTTGCTACCCCAAGCCAGCAGATCAAACGTTTCTTGTTGCTAGGAGACAATTGGAATGTGAGGCTGGCTGCCCAGGCATCCATACTTAGAACCCTGTTCTGGAAAAATACCTTATAAGACGTCCTGGAGCCATCCAACAAATCTTAATTGTCCCACAGAAGGAATCCTTGTGGTTTGGAGCATCTCACTACTCCAATAGTGGGAAAACCCCCATGGGCTCATAATATCCCCCCTTCATGAAGAGACCAACATGGACAGAAACTCAAACCTGAGCCAAAGTCTGATCCTCGACCTGACTTCAGACGCATGAGATCTCAATTCAGCTCTGCAGAGTGTGCCTGCCATGTCCTTGCCCCGAAACCTAAGCCTAGCTTGTGTTCTCAGACTTCCGTCCTCACTCTCCTGGCCCACAAGCCCTCCAGTTTGGGAATTCCGATGCCACAATGCAGCACTCTGCCTGCCCTCCAGAAGAAAAACTTTGCCCTATGCTGCTAATAAGAAACCCCAAATGATTTTCTAATGCATGCCACTCGATTGTAAAGCAATTATACAGCCTACCCTGTATACTAATGCCCTGTCTGGCACAGCCTGAGACAAGACATCCCAAACGACACCCAGACAGCTGGCCCCAACCTGGACACATAGGACCCGCTATGGCTGTAGGTCGTCATCTCTTCCCAACCTCGGTTTTCAGGCTTCAGCAATGTGGGAAAACCTGCATTGTCTGAAAGGCCATGCCAGTGCTTGAGGGCCGCCTAGGGCACAGACATACATTGTGACCTGCAGCGTGAGTCCCGTATTAACGTAACGCCTCTCAGTGGCTGGACCAAGATCCTGCATATGGGGCTTGTCATATCCATAGGCCCCCAGGCTTAACCAGAGGGCGAGTATTCCAGTTGTCAGTACCCACTGCTATGCTCTAGAATCCCTCTACTGGTGGGACACATGAAGCAGAAAACAGGACACTTCCCTTCCCACAGAATGACCTCAAACTCTTGGGGGCTGGACAAACTACCAGAGAGGGAGACTTCTACGACCCATGAGGCAACTCCTACATTAAACGGCCATTGTGGACAAAACATCCAGAGACAAAAGCCTGAGCGACTGCCTCCCTCTCACCCTTCTTTCATATCCAGAGGAGCTCCCCTCATGGACTGTAGATCAGGCCTGCCGTAACCTCGGCCCCAAACCTGAGCTGAGTTAGGGTTTTTGGATGTCTGTCTGCACAGCCATGGCCCACACAGACTCCAGGCTGGGGTCTCTGGAGCCACACCACAGAACTGTGCCTGCTCTCTCCTAAGAAACTGCCCATTCCATTGGCCACAACTCTACAAAATAGTAGAAACCTCAAGGTCCCCAAGGACATCCCACTACCGCAAGCCGCACTGGACAAATAGGGGCATTATGACACAAGCTGAGCAACTACTACCTCCATGCAGACACATAGACAGATATCCGCAGAGACAGAAGATTGAACCAGACAGGCCCCTAGGCCCTATTATGAACTCTTGCTTTGGTGTCCAGGTATCACTCCTCAGAGGCCTGGGTTCGAAGACCAGCATACGGGGCTTTCCTGAGGCACCAGACAGAAGACCTCTCCTCTCCACATGGGAAGCTTCCTTGTTGGAGTTGTGTCAAGCCCTTCGGGTTGGAGAATCCTGCAGAGTCCCTTAGCTACTGCCACATTCCAAGGTCTCCATGGCCACCAACCCACATTATGACTCATCCTCAGGAGAGTCCATTTAAACTCAGCCTTCTGGGTAGCTCACCCAAGAGCCCGCAGATTGAGCGTGCCTTGTCTCGACCAGGCAATGGTAGGTGAGTTGGCGTGTCTCGGCATCCATGCTTAGGCCCCTGCTCTCGAGTCTTTCTGTATGGGGCATCAAGGGACCATCCAATAGTACTCGACTGTCCTGAAGAAGGAAACTTTGAAGTTTGGAGCAGCTCACAACTCCCAGCGTAGGGAAACCTCCCTGGCCTCATGACGCCCCCACCCCCTTCAGGAAGGGGCCGTCATGGACACAAACTCCAGCTTGAGGCAACATCTGATACTCGCCCTGACCTCACCTGCAGGAGATCTCGATTCAGCCTCTGCAGAGTGGGCCTGCCATGCTCTTGGCCCCAAAACTCGTGCTAGCTTGTGTTTTCAGACTTCCTTCCTCACAATCCTGGCCACACCCCTCCAGTTTGGCAATTCTGGAGCCACAATGCAGCACTCTGCCTGCCCTCCAGAAGAAAAATGTTGCCCTATAGGGCTAACCGGAAACGCCAAATGAGTAACAACCTGCATGCCACGCGACCATACCCCAATTATACAGTCTAGCCTGTGCACTAAAGCCCTGTCTGACACAGCCTGAGGGCAGACCTCCAGTCCAACACCCAGAAAGCTGGCCGTACACAGAGCATATCACACCCACAATGGCTTTAGGCCATCATCTCTACCCAACCTCAGTTTTCACCTGCAGAACCTAGGCCTTATCTCCACTCACTGCTCAGGAGTGAACGTGATGCAAGAATCAGAACTTCTCCTTCGCCTTGGCAAGTAACCTAGTGGTTGGCATGTTGTCCATTGTTCATAGTAGGAGAAAGCAGCATGGACTATGAGGCCCCACCTATCCCTGAGGGCCACAATTTGCACAAACACACATTGTGACCCTCAGCGTGAGCCCTATCCTCATGTAAAGCCTCTTAGTGACTGGAACAACAGCCCACATATGGGGCTTGCCAAGCCCCTAGTCCCCCAATCTCAACCAGAGTTCGAGATGTCTAGTCACCCCTACTCAGGGCTCTACTCTGGAATCCCTATTTGGTGGAACACCTGAGGTAAAAAAAAAAAAAATACAGAAAGGACTCTTCCCATCCACAGAATGATCCCAACCCCTTGTGATCAGGCCAAATCACCAGAGAAAGAATTGTCCATGGCCCTTGAGGACACCCCGACATTCCACGGCCACCGTTGACACAAAATCCAGAGACAAAAGCTTGAGCATGCGCCACATACTCGCCCTTTGTTCATAGCACGGAAAATTCTTACTGTCTGTAGATCGAGCCTTCATACATACATCCCCAAACCTAAGCTGAGTTTGTGTTTTCACACTTCTGTCCCCACAGTCCTGGCCCACACACCGTCCAAGCTGGGGCCCCTGGAGACACACCTCAGGACTGTGGCTTCCCTCTCCAGGGGAATTCTGCCATTTCCATTGGCCACAACCCTATAGATTAGGAGAATCCTCCAAACTCCCCGAGGCCATCCCAATAGTGTTGGCTGCCCAGGACAAACAGGGATGATCTTTCACAAGTTAGGAAACTACCTCCACTCAGACCCAGAGACAGATATCCCCATAGAATAAGATTGAACTGGACAGGCACTTAGGCTCTAATCAGATCCATTGCTTTTGTTTCCAGGCATCTCTCCTCAGAGGCCTGGTTTCCAATACCAGAATACGGGGGATTACTGAGGCACTCATCAGAAAAATCTCATCTCCACATAGGAAATGTACTCTTTGGAGCTCTATAAAAACCTCTGTTTAGGAGAATCTTTCAGGGCCCCGGATCAAGCGCCCCATTCCAAGGTCTCCATGGACTTAAACCCACATTATGATCTATTGTCGGGAGAGTCCATGTCAACTCAACCCCCTTGGTTTCTCCCCCAGGGCCTGCAGATCAAACCTGCCTTGTTGCTAGGAGACAACTAGAATGGGAGGCGGGCTGCCCAGGCATCCATCCTTAGAACCCTACTCTGGAGTCGTTCCACATGGGACATCCTAGTGCCATCCAACAGGTCTCAAGTGTCCCACAGAAGGAATCTTTGCAGTCTGGAGCATCTCACAACTCCCATTGTGGGAAAATCTACATGGCCTCTTGAGACGCTCCACTTTATAAAGGGGCCATCATGGACAGAAACTCCAACCTGAGCAAACGTCTGATATTCGCCCTGACTTCAGGTGCATGAGATCTTGATTCAGCTCTGCAGAGTGTGCCTTCTGTGCACTCACCCCCAAAACTAAGCCTAGCTTGTGTTCTCAGACTACCGTCCTCACACCCCTACCCCAAAAGCCCTACAGATTGGCAATACTGGGGCCATAATGCAGCACACTGCCTGCCCTCCAGAAGAAAAACGTTGCCTTATGGAGCTACCTAGAAACCCGAATAAGGATCAACTGAACGCCACTCGACTGCACCCCAAATATTCAGTCTACCCTGTCTAATGCCTTGTCTGACACAGCATGAGCCCACACCTCCAGACCTACGCTCTACAGCTGGCCGCACACTGAGCACATTGGACCCATCAGGTCC
Source organism: Mustela nivalis (assembly GCF_964662115.1). Taxonomy (NCBI): domain Eukaryota; kingdom Metazoa; phylum Chordata; class Mammalia; order Carnivora; family Mustelidae; genus Mustela; species Mustela nivalis. The sequence goes on from NW_028135116.1 coordinate 17,923, forward strand.
TTAGGTCTTCATCTCTTCCAACCTCAGTTTTCGGGTTTCAGAACCTAGACCTAAACTCCAAACACTGTCCAGGGGTGAACGTGATGCAGAAACCACAACTCTTCCTTCGCCATGGCTGGAAACCTTGTGGTTGGCATATTCTCCAACGTTCAGTGTGGAAGAATCTAGCGTGGCCCATGAGGCACTTCCCCTGCTTGAGGGCCTTGTTGGGCACAAATAGGCATTGTGAACCTCAGCATGAGCCCTGTCCTCAAGGAAGGCCTCTCAGTGTCTGAATCAAGAGCCCGCCTATTGGACTTGCCATGCCCCTAGGCCCCCAAACTTAAACAGAGGTGGGGATATCCAGTTGTCCCTCCCAAGGACTCTGCTCTGGAATCCCTCTTTTATTGGGACACTTGAGGTCCATAAAATAAAATATAAAATAAAATAAAATAAAAAACAGAAAAGACTCCCCCCATCCCACAGAATGTACCCAAACTCTTGGGATCGGGTCAAATCCTCAGAGAAGGAAAGCCATCCACAACCCATGAGGCCACGCCAGCATTCCACCCACATTGTTGACACAAATCCAGAGACAAAACCTGAGCAAGCACCTCAAACTCACCCTTTTTCATATCCCTAAGTGTTATCACGGTCTGTAGATTGGGCGTGCCATACCTATGTCCCCAATCCTAAGCAGAGTTTGTGTTTTCAGACTTTTGTCCCCACAGGCCTGGCCCACACAGCCTCAAGGCTGGGCCCCTAGAGCCAAACTCAGAACTGTGCCTGCCCTCTCCAGGGGATTTCTGCCCATTCCATTGGCCACAACCCTATAGATTAGGAGAAACTCCAAAGTCCCGAAGCCATCCCAATATTATAGGCTGCCCAGGACAAACAGGGGCGATCTGACACAAGCTGAGCAACTACATCCCCTCAGATCCTTAGACACGTATCCTCAGGAAAGAGATTGAACCGGACAGGCACCTATGCCCTAATCATCTCGATTGCTTTTGTTTCCAGTCATCTCTCCTCAGAGTCCTGGTTTCCAATACCAGCATATGGGAGATTCCTTAGGCACTCATCAAAACAATTCTCTTCTATACATAGGAAACGTACTCTTTAGAACCCATCAAAACCTCCGGTTATGAACATCCCTCAAGGCCCCGGATCAAGCACCCCATTCCAAGGTCTACATGGACACAAATGCACATTATGACCCATCCTCAACTCACCCATTTCAAAACACCCGCCTCGGTTGCTCCCCTAGATCCAGCAGATCGAACTTGCCTTGGCGCTATGAGACACCTGGAATGGGAGGCAGGCTGCCCAGGCATCCATCCTTAGAACCCTGCTCTGAATAACTTCCTTATGGGATGTCCTGGAGCCATCCAACAGGTCTCGACTGTCCCACAGAAGGAATCATTGTGGTTTGGAGCATCTCACAATTCCCATTGTGGGAAAACCTCCATGTCCTCGTGACACCGTCCCCTTCATGAAGGGGCCGTCATGGACAGAAACTCCGACGTAAGCCAACGTCTGATCCTAGCTCTGTCTTCAGGCATACGGGATCTCGAATCATCTCTGCAGAGGGTGCCTGCCGTCCCCTCACCCCGAAATCTAAGTCTGGCTCGTGTTCTCAGAATTTTTTCCTCACACTCCTGGCCCACAAGCCTTCCAGTTTGGGAATTCTGGAGCCACTATGTGGCACTGTGTCTTCCCTCCAGAAGAAAAACGTTGCCCTCTGGGGCTACCCAGTAACCACAAATGAGTACCATCCTACACGAAACTCGACTGCATCCCAATGATACAGTCTAGCCTGGGCACTAATTCCCTGTCTGCCACAGCCTGAGCCTGCACCTCCCAACCCACACTCAACAGCTGGCCGAACACTGAGCACATCAGACACACCATGGCCTTAGGTCTTCATCTCTTCCCAACCTCAGTTTTCAGGCTTCAGAACCTAGACCTTAAATCCAATCACAGTCCAGGAGTGAAAGTGTGGCAGAAATTAGAACTCCTTCTTCCCCATGGCCAGAAAACTTGTGGTTGCCATATTGTGCAACGTTCAGTGTAGGAGAAACCAGCATGGTACATTAGGCCACGCCCTGAATGAGGGGCTCCTTGGGCACAAAAACACATTGTGAAACTCAGTGTGAGACCTATCCTCAAGGAAGGCCTCTCAGTGTCTGGACCAAGAGCCCACATATGGGGCTTGCCATGTTCTTAGGTCCCAATGTTAACCAGAGGTCTGGTTGTCCAGTCGCCCCTCGCCAGGACTCTGCTCTTGAATCCCTCTTTTGGTGGTCCACCTTAGGTAAAAAAAATAATAATAATAAAAAAATAAACAAAAAAACAAGAAAGGCCTCCTCCCTTCCCACAGAATGACCCCAAACTCTTGGGATCGGGTCAAATCCCCAGAAAGGGAGCCTCATCAATGGCCCATGAGGACACCCCGACATTCCATGGCAATCAGTGACACAATTCCAGAAAAAAAAAAAAAAAAAAGCATGAGCCAGCACCTCACATTCGCCCTTTGTTCATATCCCGAAGAGTTCTCCTCACGGTCTATAGATCGGGCCGGCCATACCTTCATCCCACAACCTAAGTGGAGTTTGTGTTTTCAGACTTTTGTCCAAATAGCCCTGGACCACACACGCTCCACACTTGGGTCCCTGGAGCCACACCTCAGGACTGTGCTTCCCTTTCAAGGGAATTCTTCCCATTCCATTGGCCACAACCTTGCAAATGAGGAAAAACCTCCAAAGTCACCGAGGCCATCCCAATAGTGTAGGCCGCCCAGGACAAACAGGGGTGATCTCAAACCAGCTGAGCAACTACCTCCACTCAGACAACAGATGCCCCAGAGAAGAATATTGAACCGGACAGGCCCCTAGGCCCTAATCAGATCCATTGCTTTGGTTTCCAGGCATCTCTCCTCAGAGGCCTCGTTTCCAATACCAGCATATGGTGGTTTCCTGAGGCACCAATAAGAACAAATCTCGTCTCCCCATGGAAAACTTGCTCATTGGAGCTTTGTCATAACCTCTGGTTAGGAGAATCCTTCAGGGCCCTGGTGCCACTGCCCCATACCAAGGTCTCCATGGACTCAAACCAACATTAAGACCATCCTCAGGAAAGTCCATTTCAACTCAGCCCCCTCTGTTGCTACCCCAAGCCAGCAGATCAAACGTTTCTTGTTGCTAGGAGACAATTGGAATGTGAGGCTGGCTGCCCAGGCATCCATACTTAGAACCCCGTTCTGGAAAAATACCTTATAAGACGTCCTGGAGCCATCCAACAAATCTTAATTGTCCCACAGAAGGAATCCTTGTGGTTTGGAGCATCTCACTATTCCAATAGTGGGAAAACCCCCATGGGCTCATAATATCCCCCCTTCATGAAGAGACCAACATGGACAGAAACTCAAACCTGAGCCAAAGTCTGATCCTCGACCTGACTTCAGACGCATGAGATCTCAATTCAGCTCTGCAGAGTGTGCCTGCCATGTCCTTGCCCCGAAACCTAAGCCTAGCTTGTGTTCTCAGACTTCCGTCCTCACTCTCCTGGCCCACAAGCCCTCCAGTTTGGGAATTCCGATGCCACAATGCAGCACTCTGCCTGCCCTCCAGAAGAAAAACTTTGCCCTATGCTGCTAATAAGAAACCCCAAATGATTTTCTAATGCATGCCACTCGATTGTAAAGCAATTATACAGCCTTCCCTGTATACTAATGCCCTGTCTGGCACAGCCTGAGACAAGACATCCCAAACGACACCCAGACAGCTGGCCCCAACCTGGACACATAGGACCCGCTATGGCTGTAGGTCGTCATCTCTTCCCAACCTCGGTTTTCAGGCTTCAGCAATGTGGGAAAACCTGCATTGTCCGAAAGTCCATGCCAGTGCTTGAGGGCCGCCTAGGGCACAGACATACATTGTGACCTGCAGCGTGAGTCCCGTATTAACGTAACGCCTCTCAGTGGCTGGACCAAGATCCTGCATATGGGGCTTGTCATATCCATAGGCCCCCAGGCTTAACCAGAGGGCGAGTATTCCAGTTGTCAGTACCCACTGCTATGCTCTAGAATCCCTCTACTGGGGGGACACATGAAGCAGAAAACAGGACACTTCCCTTCCCACAGAATGACCTCAAACTCTTGGGGGCTGGACAAACTACCAGAGAGGGAGACTTCTATGACCCATGAGGCAACTCCTACATTAAACGGCCACTGTGGACAAAACATCCAGAGACAAAAGCCTGAGCGACTGCCTCCCTCTCACCCTTCTTTCATATCCAGAGGAGCTCCCCTCATGGACTGTAGATCAGGCCTGCCGTAACCTCGGCCCCAAACCTGAGCTGAGTTAGGGTTTTTGGATGTCTGTCTGCACAGCCATGGCCCACACAGACTCCAGGCTGGGGTCTCTGGAGCCACACCACAGAACTGTGCCTGCTCTCTACTAAGAAACTGCCCATTCCATTGTCCACAACTCTACAAAATAGTAGAAACCTCAAGGTCCCCAAGGACATCCCACTACCACAAGCCGCACTGGACAAATACAGGCATTATGACACAAGATGAGCAACTACTACCTCCATGCAGACACATAGACAGATATCCGCAGAGACAGAAGATTGAACCAGACAGGCCCCTAGGCCCTATTATGAACTCTTGCTTTGGTGTCCAGGTATCACTCCTCAGAGGCCTGGGTTCGAAGACCAGCATACGGGGCTTTCCTGAGGCACCAGACAGAAGACCTCTCCTCTCCACATGGGAAGCTTCCTTGTTGGAGTTGTGTCAAGCCCTTCGGGTTGGAGAATCCTGCCGAGTCCCTTAGCTACTGCCACATTCCAAGGTCTCTATGGCCACCACCCACATTATGACTCATCCTCAGGAGAGTCCATTTAAACTCAGCCTTCTTGGTAGCTCACCCAAGAGCCCGCAGATTGAGCGTGCCTTGTCTCGACCAGGCAATGGGAAGGTGAGTTGGCGTGTCTCGGCATCCATGCTTAGGCCCCTGCTCTCGAGTCTTTCTGTATGGGGCATCAAGGGACCATCCAATAGTACTCGACTGTCCTGAAGAAGGAAACTTTGAAGTTTGGAGCAGCTCACAACTCCCAGCGTAGGGAAACCTCCCTGGCCTCATGACGCCCCCACCCCCTTCAGGAAGGGGCCGTCATGGACACAAACTCCAGCTTGAGGCAACATCTGATACTCGCCCTGACCTCACCTGCAGGAGATCTCGATTCAGCCTCTGCAGAGTGGGCCTGCCATGCTCTTGGCCCCAAAACTCGTGCTAGCTTGTGTTTTCAGACTTCCTTCCTCACAATCCTGGCCACACCCCTCCAGTTTGGCAATTCTGGAGACACAATGCAGCACTCTGCCTGCCCTCCAGAAGAAAAATGTTGCCCTATAGGGCTAACCGGAAACGCCAAATGAGTAACAACCTGCATGCCACGCGACCATTCCCCAATTATACAGTCTAGCCTGTGCACTAAAGCCCTGTCTGACACAGCCTGAGGGCAGACCTCCAGTCCAACACCCAGAAAGCTGGCCGTACACAGAGCATATCACACCCACAATGGCTTTAGGCCATCATCTCTACCCAACCTCAGTTTTCACCTGCAGAACCTAGGCCTTATCTCCACTCACTGCTCAAGAGTGAACGTGATGCAAGAATCAGAACTTCTCCTTCGCCTTGGCAAGTAACCTAGTGGTTGGCATGTTGTCCATTGTTCATAGTAGGAGAGAGCAGCATGGACTATGAGGCCCCACCTATCCCTGAGGGCCACAATTTGCACAAACACACATTGTGACCCTCAGCGTGAGCCCTATCCTCATGTAAAGCCTCTTAGTGACTGGAACAACAGCCCACATATGGGGCTTGCCAAGCGCCTAGTCCCCCAATCTCAACCAGAGTTCGAGATGTCTAGTCACCCCTTACTCAGGGCTCTACTCTGGAATCCCTATTTGGTGGAACACCTGAGGTAAAAAAAAAAAAAATACAGAAAGGACTCTTCCCATCCACAGAATGATTCTAACCCCTTGTGATCAGGCCAAATCACCAGAGAAAGAATTGTCCATGGCCCTTGAGGACACCCCGACATTCCACGGCCAACGTTGACACAAAATCCAGAGACAAAAGCTTGAGCAAGCGCCACATACTCGCCCTTTGTTCATAGCACGGAAAATTCTTACTGTCTTTAGATCGAGGCTTCATACATACATCCCCAAACCTAAGCTGAGTTTGTGTTTTCAGACTTCTGTCCCCACAGTCCTGGCCCACACACCATCCAAGCTGGGGCCCCTGGAGACACACCTCAGGACTGTGGCTTCCCTCTCCAGGGGAATTCTGCCATTTCCTTTGGCCACAACCCTATAGATTAGGAGAATCCTCCAAACTCCCCGAGGCCATCCCAATAGTGTTGGCTGCCCAGGACAAACAGGGATGATCTTTCACAAGTTAGGAAACTACCTCCACTCAGACCCAGAGACAGATATCCCCATAGAATAAGATTGAACTGGACAGGCACTTAGGCTCTAATCAGATCCATTGCTTTTGTTTCCAGGCATCTCTCCTCAGAGGCCTGGTTTCCAATACCAGAATACGGGGGATTACTGAGGCACTCATCAGAAAAATCTCATCTCCACATAGGAAATGTACTCTTTGGAGCTCTATAAAAACCTCTGTTTAGGAGAATCTATCAGGGCCCCGGATCAAGCGCCCCATTCCAAGGTCTCCATGGACTTAAACCCACATTATGATCTATTGTCGGGAGAGTCCATGTCAACTCAACCCCCTTGGTTTCTCCCCCAGGGCCTGCAGATCAAACCTGCCTTGTTGCTAGGAGACAACTAGAATGGGAGGCGGGCTGCCCAGGCATCCATCCTTAGAACCCTACTCTGGAGTCGTTCCACATGGGACATCCTAGTGCCATCCAACAGGTCTCAAGTGTCCCACAGAAGGAATCTTTGCAGTCTGGAGCATCTCACAACTCCCATTGTGGGAAAATCTACATGGCCTCTTGAGACGCTCCACTTTATAATGGGGCCATCATGGACAGAAACTCCGACCTGAGCAAACGTCTGATATTCGCCCTGACTTCAGGTGCATGAGATCTTGATTCAGCTCTGCAGAGTGTGCCTTCTGTGCACTCACCCCCAAAACTAAGCCTAGCTTGTGTTCTCAGACTACCGTCCTCACACCCCTGCCCCAAAAGCCCTACAGATTGGCAATACTGGGGCCATAATGCAGCACACTGCCTGCCCTCCAGAAGAAAAACGTTGCCTTATGGAGCTACCTAGAAACCCGAATAAGGATCAACTGAACGCCACTCGACTGCACCCCAAATATGCAGTCTACCCTGTCTAATGCCTTGTCTGACACAGCATGAGCCCACACCTCCAGACCTACGCTCTACAGCTGGCCGCACACTGAGCACATTGGACCCATCAGGTCCTTAGGTCTTCATCTCTTCCAACCTCAGTTTTCGGGTTTCAGAACCTAGACCTAAACTCCAACACTGTCCAGGGGTGAACGTGATGCAGAAACCACAACTCTTCCTTCGCCATGGCTGGAAACCTTGTGGTTGGCATATTCTCCAACGTTCAGTGTGGAAGAATCTAGCGTGGCCCATGAGGCACTTCCCCTGCTTGAGGGCCTTGTTGGGCACAAATAGGCATTGTGAACCTCAGCATGAGCCCTGTCCTCAAGGAAGGCCTCTCAGTGTCTGAATCAAGAGCCCGCCTATTGGACTTGCCATGCCCCTAGGCCCCCAAACTTAAACAGAGGTGGGGATATCCAGTTGTCCCTCCCAAGGACTCTGCTCTGGAATCCCTCTTTTATTGGGACACTTGAGGTCCATAAAATAAAATATAAAATAAAATAAAATAAAAAACAGAAAAGACTCCCCCCATCCCACAGAATGTACCCAAACTCTTGGGATCGGGTCAAATCCTCAGAGAAGGAAAGCCATCCACAACCCATGAGGCCACGCCAGCATTCCACCCACATTGTTGACACAAATCCAGAGACAAAACCTGAGCAAGCACCTCAAACTCATCCTTTTTCATATCCCTAAGTGTTATCACGGTCTGTAGATTGGGCGTGCCATACCTATGTCCCCAATCCTAAGCAGAGTTTGTGTTTTCAGACTTTTGTCCCCACAGGCCTGGCCCACACAGCCTCAAGGCTGGGCCCCTAGAGCCAAACTCAGAACTGTGCCTGCCCTCTCCAGGGGATTTCTGCCCATTCCATTGGCCACAACCCTATAGATTAGGAGAAACTCCAAAGTCCCGAAGCCATCCCAATATTATAGGCTGCCCAGGACAAACAGGGGCGATCTGACACAAGCTGAGCAACTACATCCCCTCAGATCCTTAGACACGTATCCTCAGGAAAGAGATTGAACCGGACAGGCACCTATGCCCTAATCATCTCGATTGCTTTTGTTTCCAGTCATCTCTCCTCAGAGTCCTGGTTTCCAATACCAGCATATGGGAGATTCCTTAGGCACTCATCAAAACAATTCTCTTCTATACATAGGAAACGTACTCTTTAGAACCCATCAAAACCTCCGGTTATGAACATCCCTCAAGGCCCCGGATCAAGCACCCCATTCCAAGGTCTACATGGACACAAATGCACATTATGACCCATCCTCAACTCACCCATTTCAAAACACCCGCCTCGGTTGCTCCCCTAGATCCAGCAGATCGAACTTGCCTTGGCGCTATGAGACACCTGGAATGGGAGGCAGGCTGCCCAGGCATCCATCCTTAGAACCCTGCTCTGAATAACTTCCTTATGGGATGTCCTGGAGCCATGCAACAGGTCTCGACTGTCCCACAGAAGGAATCATTGTGGTTTGGAGCATCTCACAATTCCCATCGTGGGAAAACCTCCATGTCCTCGTGACACCGTCCCCTTCATGAAGGGGCCGTCATGGACAGAAACTCCGACGTAAGCCAACGTCTGATCCTAGCTCTGTCTTCAGGCATACGGGATCTCGAATCATCTCTGCAGAGGGTGCCTGCCGTCCCCTCACCCCGAAATCTAAGTCTGGCTCGTGTTCTCAGAATTTTTTCCTCACACTCCTGGCCCACAAGCCTTCCAGTTTGGGAATTCTGGAGCCACTATGTGGCACTGTGTCTTCCCTCCAGAAGAAAAACGTTGCCCTCTGGGGCTACCCAGTAACCACAAATGAGTACCATCCTGCACGAAACTCGACTGCACCCCAATGATACAGTCTAGCCTGGGCACTAATTCCCTGTCTGCCAAAGCCTGAGCCTGCACCTCCCAACCCACACTCAACAGCTGGCCGAACACTGAGCACATCAGACACACCATGGCCTTAGGTCTTCATCTCTTCCCAACCTCAGTTTTCAGGCTTCAGAACCTAGACCTTAAATCCAATCACAGTCCAGGAGTGAAAGTGTGGCAGAAATTAGAACTCCTTCTTCCCCATGGCCAGAAAACTTTGGTTGCCATATTGTGCAACGTTCAGTGTAGGAGAAACCAGCATGGTACATTAGGCCACGCCCTGAATGAGGGGCTCCTTGGGCACAAAAACACATTGTGAAACTCAGTGTGAGACCATTCCTCAGGGAAGGCCTCTCAGTGTCTGGACCAAGAGCCCACATATGGGGCTTGCCATGTTCTTAGGTCCCAATGTTAACCAGAGGTCTGGTTGTCCAGTCGCCCCTCGCCAGGACTCTGCTCTTGAATCCCTCTTTTGGTGGTCCACCTTAGGTAAAAAAAATAATAATAATAAAAAAATAAACAAAAAAACAAGAAAGGCCTCCTCCCTTCCCACAGAATGACCCCAAACTCTTGGGATCGGGTCAAATCCCCAGAAAGGGAGCCTCATCAATGGCCCATGAGGACACCCCGACATTCCATGGCAATCGGTGACACAATTCCAGAAAAAAAAAAAAAAAAAAAAAAAGCATGAGCCAGCACCTCACATCGCCCTTTGTTCATATCCCGAAGAGTTCTCCTCACGGTCTATAGATCGGGCCGGCCATACCTTCATCCCACAACCTAAGTGGAGTTTGTGTTTTCAGACTTTTATCCAAATAGCCCTGGACCACACACGCTCCACACTTGGGTCCCTGGAGCCACACCTCAGGACTGTGCTTCCCTTTCAAGGGAATTCTTCCCATTCCATTGGCCACAACCTTGCAAATGAGGAAAAACCTCCAAAGTCACCGAGGCCATCCCAATAGTGTAGGCCGCCCAGGACAAACAGGGGTGATCTCAAACCAGCTGAGCAACTACCTCCACTCAGACAACAGATGCCCCAGAGAAGAATATTGAACCGGACAGGCCCCTAGGCCCTAATCAGATCCATTGCTTTGGTTTCCAGGCATCTCTCCTCAGAGGCCTCGTTTCCAATACCAGCATATGGTGGTTTCCTGAGGCACCAATAAGAACAAATCTCGTCTCCCCATGGAAAACTTGCTCATTGGAGCTTTGTCATAACCTCTGGTTAGGAGAATCCTTCAGGGCCCTGGTGCCACTGCCCCATACCAAGGTCTCCATGGACTCAAACCAACATTAAGACCATCCTCAGGAAAGTCCATTTCAACTCAGCCCCCTCTGTTGCTACCCCAAGCCAGCAGATCAAACGTTTCTTGTTGCTAGGAGACAATTGGAATGTGAGGCTGGCTGCCCAGGCATCCATACTTAGAACCCTGTTCTGGAAAAATACCTTATAAGACGTCCTGGAGCCATCCAACAAATCTTAATTGTCCCACAGAAGGAATCCTTGTGGTTTGGAGCATCTCACTATTCCAATAGTGGGAAAACCCCCATGGGCTCATAATATCCCCCCTTCATGAAGAGACCAACATGGACAGAAACTCAAACCTGAGCCAAAGTCTGATCCTCGACCTGACTTCAGACGCATGAGATCTCAATTCAGCTCTGCAGAGTGTGCCTGCCATGTCCTTGCCCCGAAACCTAAGCCTAGCTTGTGTTCTCAGACTTCCGTCCTCACTCTCCTGGCCCACAAGCCCTCCAGTTTGGGAATTCCGATGCCACAATGCAGCACTCTGCCTGCCCTCCAGAAGAAAAACTTTACCCTATGCTGCTAATAAGAAACCCCAAATGATTTTCTAATGCATGCCACTCGATTGTAAAGCAATTATACAGCCTACCCTGTATACTAATGCCCTGTTTGGCACAGCCTGAGACAAGACATCCCAAACGACACCCAGACAGCTGGCCCCAACCTGGACACATAGGACCCGCTATGGCTGTAGGTCGTCATCTCTTCCCAACCTCGGTTTTCAGGCTTCAGCAATGTGGGAAAACCTGCATTGTCCGAAAGGCCATGCCAGTGCTTGAGGGCCGCCTAGGGCACAGACATACATTGTGACCTGCAGCGTGAGTCCCGTATTAACGTAACGCCTCTCAGTGGCTGGACCAAGATCCTGCATATGGGGCTTGTCATATCCATAGGCCCCCAGGCTTAACCAGAGGGCGAGTATTCCAGTTGTCAGTACCCACTGCTATGCTCTAGAATCCCTCTACTGGGGGGACACATGAAGCAGAAAACAGGACACTTCCCTTCCCACAGAATGACCTCAAACTCTTGGGGGCTGGACAAACTACCAGAGAGGGAGACTTCTACGACCCATGAGGCAACTCCTACATTAAACGGCCACTGTGGACAAAACATCCAGAGACAAAAGCCTGAGCGACTGCCTCCCTCTCACCCTTCTTTCATATCCAGAGGAGCTCCCCTCATGGACTGTAGATCAGGCCTGCCGTAACCTCGGCCCCAAACCTGAGCTGAGTTAGGGTTTTTGGATGTCTGTCTGCACAGCCATGGCCCACACAGACTCCAGGCTGGGGTCTCTGGAGCCACACCACAGAACTGTGCCTGCTCTCTACTAAGAAACTGCCCATTCCATTGGCCACAACTCTACAAAATAGTAGAAACCTCAAGGTCCCCAAGGACATCCCACTACCACAAGCCGCACTGGACAAATACAGGCATTATGACACAAGATGAGCAACTACTACCTCCATGCAGACACATAGACAGATATCCGCAGAGACAGAAGATTGAACCAGACAGGTCCCTAGGCCCTATTATGAACTCTTGCTTTGGTGTCCAGGTATCACTCCTCAGAGGCCTGGGTTCGAAGACCAGCATACGGGGCTTTCCTGAGGCACCAGACAGAAGACCTCTCATCTCCACATGGGAAGCTTCCTTGTTGGAGTTGTGTCAAGCCCTTCGGGTTGGAGAATCCTGCCGAGTCCCTTAGCTACTGCCACATTCCAAGGTCTCCATGGCCACCAACCCACATTATGACTCATCTTCAGGAGAGTCCATTTAAACTCAGCCTTCTGGGTAGCTCACCCAAGAGCCTGCAGATTGAGCGTGCCTTGTCTCCACCAGGCAATGGGAAGGTGAGTTGGCGTTTCTCGGCATCCATGCTTAGGCCCCTGCTCTCGAGTCTTTCTGTATGGGGCATCAAGGGACCATCCAATAGTACTCGACTGTCCTGAAGAAGGAAACTTTGAAGTTAGGAGCAGCTCACAACTCCCAGCGTAGGGAAACCTCCCTGGCCTCATGACGCCCCCACCCCCTTCATGTAAGGGCCGTCGTGGACACAAACTCCAGCTTGAGGCAACATCTGATAATCGCCCTGACCTCACCTGCAGGAGATCTCGATTCAGCCTCTGCAGAGTGGACCTGCCATGCTCTTGGTCCCAAAACTCGTGTTTTCAGACTTCCTTCCTCACAATCCTGGCCACACCCCTCCAGTTTGGCAATTCTGGAGACACAATGCAGCACTCTGCCTGCCCTCCAGAAGAAAAATTTTGCCCTATAGGTCTAACCAGAAACGCCAAATGAGTAACAACCTGCATGCCACTCGACCATACCCCAATTATACTGTCTAGCCTGTGCACTAAAGCCCTGTCTGAAACAGCCTGAGGGGAGACCTCCAGTCCAACACCCAGACAGCTGGCCATAAACAGAGCATATCACACCCACAATGGATTTAGGCCATCAACTCTACACAACCTCAGTTTTCACCTGCAGAACCTAGACCTTATCTCCACTCACTGCTCAGGAGTGAACGTGATGCAAGAATCAGAACTTCTCCTTCGCCTTGGCAAGAAACCTAGTGGTTGGCATGTTTTTCCAAAGTTCAGTGTAGTTGAAACCAGTGTGGCCCATGAGGCCCCGCCCATGTTTATGGGCCACATTGGTCACAAACACACATTGTGTCCCTCAGCCTGATCCCAGGCCTCAGGTAATGCCTCTCAGTGGCTGGATGAAGAGTCAGCATATTCGGCTTGCCATGCCCCTAGGCCCCAAATTTTACCCATAGTTCGGGTTCTCCCTTCACTTTTCCCCAGGGCTCATCTTTGGAATTCCTCTTTTGGCGGGACACCTGAGGTAACAAACCTGAAAGGAGTCCTCCCATTCCACAGATTGACGAAAAACAATTGGGATCGGGCCAAATCCACAGAGAGAAAGATTCGTCCATGGCCCATGAGGCCTCCCCGACATTCCACGGCCATCTCTGATACAAAATCCAGAGACAAAAGCCTGAGCAAGTGCCTGAGACTCGCTCTTTCTTTATATCCGGAGGAGTTCTTCTCATGGTTTATAGATCGGGCCTGCTATACCTACCTCCCCAAAGCTAAGCTGAGTTTGTGTTTTGAAACTTCTGTCCCCAAAGTCCTGAGCCACACACCTTCCAGGCTGGGGCCCCAGGTGTCACACATTAGGACTGTGTCTACCCAATCCATGGGAATTCTGCCCATTCCATTGTCCAAAACCGTAAAATTAGGAGAACCCTCCAAATCCCTGAGGCCATCCCAATAGTGCAGGTCGCCCGGGACAAACAAGGGCGGTCTGATACCAGCTGAGCATCTACCTCCACTCATACCATAGATGGATGTCCCCTGAGAAGCAGATTGAACCAGACAGGACCCTAGGCCATAATCGGATACATTGCTTTGGTTTACAGGCATGTCTCCTCAAAAGCCTGGATTCCAATACCAGCATAGGTGTTTTTCTGAGGCACCCATCAGAACAAATCTCGTCTCCACATGGAGACTTTTGCATCGAGCTATGTCAAAAGCTTAGGAGAATACTTCAGGGTCCCGGTGCCACCGCCCCATTTTAAGGCCCTCATGGACACAAACACACATTAGGACGCATCCTCAGGAAAGTCCATTTCAAGTCAGTCACTCCTGTTGCTCACGCAGAGTCATCAGATATAAACACTCTTGTTGCTAGGAGAAAATTGGAATGCGAGGCCTGCTTCCCAGTCATCCATCCTGGAATGGTGCCCTGGAGTCATTCCATATGGGATGTCCTGAAGCTGCCCAACAGGTCTCAAATGTCCCGCAGAAGGTATCCTTGAAGGGGGCATCCCACAACACCCAACGTGGGAAAACCTCCATGGCCTCGAGATTCCGCTCCCTTCATGAAGGGGCCGTCATGCACATAAACTCCCACCTGAGCCAATGTCTGATCCTCGCCCTGACTTCAGATGCATGAGATATTGGTTCAGATCTACAGTGGTCCCTGCCGTGTCCTCGCCCTGATACACAAGTCTAGCTTGTGTTCTCAGACTTCCGTCCTCACACTCCTGGACACGAAGCCCTCAAGTTTGGCAATTCCGGACCGACAATGAAGCACTCTGCCTGCCCTCTAGAAAAAAAATTTGGCCTAATGAGCTGCCCAGGCACCTTATATGAGGATAAATCTACATGGCACTCGACTTTACCCAAATTATATAGTCTACGGGGGCACTAATGCACTGTCTGACACAACCTGAGCCCGGACCTCCTGACCAACACCCAGACAGTTGACCGCACACTGAGCACATCAGACCCGCCATGGCCTTAGGTTATCATCTCTTCCCTACCTCCGTTTTCAGGCTTCAGAATCTAGACCTTATCTCCAATCACTGCCCAAGGGTGACTGTGATGCAGAAATCAGAACTCTTCCTTACCCATGGCAAGAAATCTTGTCCTTGGCAGGTTGTCCAACTTTCAGTGTAGGAGAAACCAGGATTCACCATGAGGCCCCGCCCATTCTTGTTTGCGAAGTGGGCATAAACTCGCATTGTGACCCTCAGTGTGAGTCCTGTCCTCTAGTAAGTCCTCTCAGTCACTCGACCATTAGATGTCATAATGGGCTTTACATGTCCCTAGGCCCAAATTTGTAACCAGATTTCTGGTTGTACAGTCGGCCCCCCCCCCAGGGCTCTACTCTGGAATTACTCATTTGGTGGGACACCTGAGGTTAAAAAACAAAACAAGGCAAATCACAACAACAACAAAACGGACTTCTTCCATCCCACAGAATGACCCCAAAATCTTGCGATGGGGACAAACCCCCAGAGAGTAAGACTCGTCCATTTCCCATTAAGTCAACCGGAAATTTCATGACCATGAGTGACACGATATCCAGAGACAAAAACTTGAGCACGAGCCTGACACTCGCCCTTTTTTCATATCCCGAAGAGTTTTCCTCATGGTCTGTAGATCAATCCTGCCATACCTATTACCCGAAACATAAGCCGCGTTTGTGTTTTCAGACAACTGTCCAAACAGCTCTGGCCTACACACCCTACAGGCTCAGGCCCCTGGAGCCAAACCTGAGGACTGTACTTGCCCTCTCCAAGGGAATTGTATGTGCCCATTCCAATGGCCACAACCTACTAATAAGATAAACCTCCAAACTCCCTGAGGCCATCCCAATAGTGGTGACTCTCCAGGAGAAACAGGAACAATCTGAGCCCATCTGACACCTACATGCACTGAGATGCATAGACTGATGTCCCCAGAGGTAAAAAGGTACGAACAGGCCCCTAGGCACTATTGGATTCATTGTTGTGCTATCCAGTCATCTCTCCTCAGAGGCCTGGATTTCAATACCAGCATATGGCAGTTTCCTGACTCATCCTCAGAACAAATCTCATCTACATATGGGAAACTTGCACGTTGGAGCTGTGTCAAAGCCTCTGTTTGAAAAAACCCTTCAGGGCCCCAGTGTCACTGCTTCATTCCAAGATCTCCATAGACACAAAAACATATTAGGATCCATCCACAGGGGAGTCCATTTCAACTCAGCCTCCTGGGTTGCTCCCCCAGATCCAGCAGATCTAATCTGTCTTGTTGCTAGGACACAATTGGAATGCGAGGTGGGCTACCCAGCCATCCATCCTTAGAACCCTGCTCGGAATCGTTGCCCTGGAGCCAACAAACAGGTCTCAATTGTCCTGCAGAAGAATCTTTGCAGTTTGGAGCTTCTCACAACTAACATCGTGGGAAAACCCCCACGGCCTCGTGGCCCCCCTGCCCCTTCATGAAGGGCCATCAGGGACAGAAACACCAACCTGAGCGATCTTCTGATCCTCGCCCTGACATCATAAGCACGAGATCTCGATTCAGGTCTGTAGATTGTTCCTGCCTTGTCCTCACCCAGAATCCTAAGCCTAGCTTGTTCTCAGATTTCCTTCCTCAGACTACTGGCCCACAAGCCTCCAGTTTGAAAACCAGAACTATAATGCAGCACTCTTCCTGCCCTCAGGAAGAAAAACATTGCCCTCTGGGGCTACCCAGAAACTCCAAAAGAGGATCAACCTGCACGCCATTCTACTGTACCCCAAATATATAGGCTGACCTGGGCACTATTGCCCTTTTTGACACAGCCTGAGCCTGGATTACCTGGCCCCACACAGAAAGCTGGCCGCTCACTGAGCACATCGGACCCGCCATGGTCTTAGGTCGTCATCTCTTCCCAACCTCGGTTGTCAAGTTTCAGAACCTAGACCTTATCTCCAATCACTGCCCAGGCTTGAAAGTGATGCAGAAAAAACAACTCCTTCCCCGTGGCAAGAAACCATGTGGTTGGCATGTTGTCCAACGTTCAGTGTAGTTGAAACCAGTGTGGCCCATGAGGCCCCGCTCATGTTTGCGGGCCACATTGGTCAAAACCACACATTGTGACCCTCACCCTGATCCCAGTCCTCAATAAGGCCTCAGTGGCTGGATGAAGAAATAGCATATTGGGCTTGCCATGCCCCTAGGCCCCAAATTTTACCCATAGTTCGGGTTCTCCCTTCACTTTTCCCCAGGGCTCTTCTTTGGAATTCCTCTTTTGGCGGGACACCTGAGGTAACAAACCTGAAAGGAGTCCTCCCATTCCACAGATTGACAAAAAACAATTTGGATCGGGCCAAATCCACAGAGAGGAAGATTCGTCCATGGCCCATGAGGCCTCCCCGACATTCCACGGCCATCTCTGATACAAAATCCAGAGACAAAAGCCTGAGCAAGCGCCTCAGACTCGCTCTTTCTTCATATCTGGAAGAGTTCTTCTCATGGTTTATAGATCAGGCCTGCCATACCTACGTCCCCAAACCTAAGCTGAGTTTGTGTTTTCAGACTTCTGTCCTCAAAGTCCTGGGCCACACACCCTCCAGGCTGGGGCCCCTGGAGTCACACATTAGGACTGTGCCTACCCAATCCATGGGAATTCTGCCGATGCCATTGTCCAAAACAGTAAAATTTGGAGAACCCTACAAATCCCTGAGGCCATCCCAATAGTGCAGGTCGCCCGGGACAAACAAGGGCGGTCTGATACCAGCTGAGCATCTACCTCCACTCATACCATGGATGGATGTCCCCTGAGAAGAAGATTGAACCAGACAGGACCCTAGGCCATAATCGGATACATTGCTTTGGATTACAGGCATGTCTCCTCAAAAGCCTGGATTCCAATACCAGCATAGAGGTTTTCCTGTGGCACCCATCAAAACAAATCTCGTCTCCACAAGGAACGTTGTGCATCGAGCTATGTCAAAAGCTTAGGAGAATACTTCATGGTCCCGGTGCCACCGCCCCATTTTAAGGCCCTCATGGACACAAACACACATTAGGACCCATCCTCAGGAAAGTCCATTTCAAGTCAGCCACCCCGGTTTCTCCCGCAGAGCCATCAGATCTAAACTGTCTTGTTGCTAGGAGACAATTGGAATGCGAGGCGGGCTTCCCAGGCATCCATCCTCGAACGGTGCCCTGGAGTCATTCCATATGGGATGTCCTGAAGCTGCCCAACAAGTCTCAATTGTCCCGCAGAAGGAATCCTTGAAGGGGGCATCCCACAACTCCCAACGTGGGAAAACCTCCATGGCCTCGAGATTCCGCTCCCTTCATGAAGGGGCCGTCATGCACAGAAACTCCCACCTGAGCCAATGTCTGATCCTCGCCCTGACTTCAGATGCATGAGATATAGGTTCAGATCTACAGGGATACCTGCCGTGCCCTGGCCCTGAAACCCAAGTCTAGCTTGTGTTCTCAGACTTCCGTCCTCACACTCCAGGCCCCGAAGCCCGGAAGTTTCGCAATTCCAGACCCACAATGCAGCACTCTGCCTGCCCTCTAGAAAAAAAATTTGGCCTAATGAGCTGCCCAGGCACCTTATATGAGGATAAATCTACATGGCATTCGACTGTACCCAAAGTATATAGTCTAACCTGGGCACTAATGCACTGTCTGACACAACCTGAGCTCGGACCTCCTGACCAACACCCAGACAGCTGACCGCACACTGAGCACATCAGAACCGCCATGGCAGTAGGTCATCATCTCTTCCCAACTGCGGTTTTTCAGGCTTCAGAATCTAGACTTTATCTCCAACCACTGCCCAGGGGTGCCTCTGATGCAGAAATCAGAACTCGTCCTTACCCATGGCAAGAAACCTTGTGGTTGGCATGTTGTCCAACGTTCAGTGTAGGAGAAACCAGCATTCACCCGGAGGCCCCGCCAATTCTTGAGTGCGAAGGGGGCATAAACACGCATTGTGACCCTCAGCGTGAGTCCTGTGCTCTAGTAAGTCCTCTCAGTGGCTCGACCATTAGATGTCATAATGGGCTTGACATGTCCCTAGGCCACAATTTTTAACCAGATTTCTGGTTGTCCGGTCGGCCCTCCCCAGGGCTCTACTCTGGAATACCTCATTTGGTGAGACACCTGAGGTTAAAAAACAAAACAAAGAAAATCAACAACAACAACAAAACGGACTTCTTCCATTCCCAGAATGACCCAAAAATCTTGGGATGGGGCAAAACCCCAGAGAGTAAGACTCGTCCATTTCCCATGAAGTCACCCGGAAATTTCACGACCATGAGTGACACGATATCCAGAGACAAAAACTTGAGCACGAGCCTCACACTCGCCCTTTTATCATATCCTGAAGAGTTCTCCTCATGGTCTGTAGATCAGTCCTGCCATACCTATGACCCGAAACATAAGCCGCGTTTGTGTTTTCAGACAACTGTACAAACAGCTCTGGCCTACACACCCTACAGGCTCAGGCCCCTGGAGCCAAACCTGAGGACTGTACTTGCCCTCTCCAAGGGAATTGTATGTGCCCATTCCAATGGCCACAACCCTACTAATAGGATAAACCTCCAAACTGCCTGAGGCCATCCCAATAGTGGTGGCTTCCCAGGACAAACAGAGGCAATCTGAGCTCATCTGAGCACCTACCTGCACTCAGACGCATAGACTGATGTCCCCAGAGGTAAAAAGGAACGAACAGGCCCCTAGGCACTAAACGGATCCATTGCTGTGGTATCCAGTCATCTCTCCTCAGAGGCCTGGATTTCAATACCAGTGTATGGCTGTTTCTTGACTCACCCATCAGAAAACATCTCATCTACATATGGGAAACTTGCACGTTGGAGCTGTGTCAAAGCCTCTGTTTGGAAAAACCCTTCAGGACACCAGTGCCACCGCTACATTCCAAGGTCTCCATAGACACAAAAAGACATTAGGACCCATCCACAGGAGAGTCCATTTCAACTCAGCCTCCTGGGTTGCTCCCCCAGATCCAGCAGATCTAACCTGTCTTGTTGCTAGGACACAATTGGAATGCGAGGTGGGCTACCCAGCCATCCATCCTTAGAACCCTGCTCGGAATCGTTGCCCTGGAGCCAACAAACAGGTCTCAATTGTCCTGCAGAAGAATCTTTGCAGTTTGGAGCTTCTCACAACTAACATCGTGGGAAAACCCCCACGGCCTCGTGGCCCCCCTGCCCCTTCATGAAGGGCCATCAGGGACAGAAACACCAACCTGAGCGATCTTCTGATCCTCGCCCTGACATCATAAGCACGAGATCTCGATTCAGGTCTGTAGATTGTTCCTGCCTTGTCCTCACCCAGAATCCTAAGCCTAGCTTGTTCTCAGATTTCCTTCCTCAGACTACTGGCCCACAAGCCTCCAGTTTGAAAACCAGAACTATAATGGAGCACTCTTCCTGCCCTCAGGAAGAAAAACATTGCCCTCTGGGGATACCCAGAAACTCCAAAAGAGGATCAACCTGCACGCCATTCTACTGTACCCCAAATATATAGGCTGACCTGGGCACTATTGCCCTTTTTGACACAGCCTGAGCCTGGATTACCTGGCCCCACACAGAAAGCTGGCCGCTCACTGAGCACATCGGACCCGCCATGGTCTTAGGTCGTCATCTCTTCCCAACCTCGGTTGTCAAGTTTCAGAACCTAGACCTTATCTCCAATCACTTCCCAGGCTTGAAAGTGATGCAGAAAACACAACTCCTTCCCCGTGGCAAGAAACCATGTGGTTGGCATGTTGTCCAACGTTCAGTGTAGTTGAAACCAGTGTGGCCCATGAGGCCCCGCTCATGTTTGCGGGCCATATTGGTCAAAACCACACATTGTGACCCTCACCCTGATCCCAGTCCTCAATAAGGCCTCTCAGATGCTGGATGAAGAGATAGCATATTGGGCTTGCCATGCCCCTAGGCCCCAAATTTTACCCATAGTTCGGGTTCTCCCTTCACTTTTCCTTAGGGCTCTTCTTTGGAATTCCTCTTTTGGCGGGACACCTGAGGTAACAAACCTGAAAGGAGTCCTCCCTTTCCACAGATTGACAAAAAACAATTTGGATCGGGCCAAATCCACAGAGAGGAAGATTCGTCCATGGCCCATGAGGCCTCCCCGACATTCCACGGCCATCTCTGATACAAAATCCAGAGACAAAAGCCTGAGCAAGCGCCTCAGACTCGCTCTTTCTTCATATCCGGAAGAGTTCTTCTCATGGTTTATAGATCGGGCCTGCCATACTTACGTCCCCAAACCTAAGCTGATTTTGTGTTTTCAGACTTCTGTCCTCAAAGTCCTGGGCCACACACCCTCCAGGCTGGGGCCCCTGGAGTCACACATTAGGACTGTGCCTACCCAATTCATGGGAATTCTGCCGATGCCATTGTCCAAAACAGTAAAATTTGGAGAACCCTACAAATCCCTGAGGCCATCCCAATAGTGCAGGTCGCCCGGGACAAACAAGGGCGGTCTGATACCAGCTGAGCATCTACCTCCACTCATACCATAGATGGATGTCCCCTGAGAAGAAGATTGAACCAGACAGGACCCTAGGCCATAATCGGATACATTGCTTTGGATTACAGGCATGTCTCCTCAAAAGCCTGGATTCCAATACCAGCATAGAGGTTTTCCTTAGGCACCCATCAAAACAAATCTCGTCTCCACAAGGAACGTTGTGCATCGGGCTATGTCAAAAGCTTAGGAGAATACTTCATGGTCCCGGTGCCACCGCCCCATTTTAAGGCCCTCATGGACACAAACACACATTAGGACCCATCCTCAGGAAAGTCCATTTCAAGTCAGCCACCCCGGTTTCTCCCGCAGAGCCATCAGATCTAAACTGTCTTGTTGCTAGGAGACAATTGGAATGCGAGGCGGGCTTCCCAGGCATCCATCCTCGAACGGTGCCCTGGAGTCATTCCATATGGGATGTCCTGAAGCTGCCCAACAAGTCTCAATTGTCCCGCAGAAGGAATCCTTGAAGGGGGCATCCCACAACTCCCAACGTGGGAAAACCTCCATGGCCTCGAGATTCCGCTCCCTTCATGAAGGGGCCGTCATGCACAGAAACTCCCACCTGAGCCAATGTCTGATCCTCGCCCTGACTTCAGATGCATGAGATATAGGTTCAGATCTACAGGGATACCTGCCGTGCCCTGGCCCTGAAACCCAAGTCTAGCTTGTGTTCTCAGACTTCCGTCCTCACACTCCAGGCCCCGAAGCCCGGAAGTTTCGCAATTCCAGACCCACAATGCAGCAGTCTGCCTGCCCTCTAGAAAAAAAATTTGGCCTAATGAGCTGCCCAGGCACCTTATATGAGGATAAATCTACATGGCATTCGACTGTACCCAAAGTATATAGTCTAACCTGGGCACTAATGCACTGTCTGACACAACCTGAGCTCGGACCTCCTGACCAACACCCAGACAGCTGACCGCACACTGTGCATATCAGAACCGCCATGGCAGTAGGTCATCATCTCTTCCCAACTGCGGTTTTTCAGGCTTCAGAATCTAGACCTTATCTCCAACCACTGCCCAGGGGTGCCTGTGATGCAGAAATCAGAACTCGTCCTTACCCATGGCAAGAAACCTTGTGGTTGGCATGTTGTCCAACGTTCAGTGTAGGAGAAACCAACATTCACCCGGAGGCCCCGCCAATTCTTGAGTGCGAAGAGGGCATAAACACACATTGTGACCCTCAGCGTGAGTCCTGTGCTCTAGTAAGTCCTCTCAGTGGCTCGACCATTAGATGTCATAATGGGCTTGACATGTCCCTAGGCCACAATTTTTAACCAGATTTCTGGTTGTCCGGTCGGCCCTCCCCAGGGCTCTACTCTGGAATACCTCATTTGGTGAGACACCTGAGGTTAAAAAACAAAACAAAGAAAATCAACAACAACAACAAAACGGACTTCTTCCATTCCCAGAATGACCCAAAAATCTTGGGATGGGGCAAAACCCCAGAGAGTAAGACTCGTCCATTTCCCATGAAGTCACCCGGAAATTTCACGACCATGAGTGACACGATATCCAGAGACAAAAACTTGAGCACGAGCCTCACACTCGCCCTTTTATCATATCCTGAAGAGTTCTCCTCATGGTCTGTAGATCAGTCCTGCCATACCTATGACCCGAAACATAAGCCGCGTTTGTGTTTTCAGACAACTGTCCAAACAGCTCTGGCCTACACACCCTACAGGCTCAGGCCCCTGGAGCCAAACCTGAGGACTGTACTTGCCCTCTCCAAGGGAATTGTATGTGCCCATTCCAATGGCCACAACCCTACTAATAGGATAAACCTCCAAACTGCCTGAGGCCATCCCAATAGTGGTGGCTTCCCAGGACAAACAGAGGCAATCTGAGCTCATCTGAGCACCTACCTGCACTCAGACGCATAGACTGATGTCCCCAGAGGTAAAAAGGAACGAACAGGCCCCTAGGCACTAAACGGATCCATTGCTGTGGTATCCAGTCATCTCTCCTCAGAGGCCTGGATTTCAATACCAGTGTATGGCTGTTTCTTGACTCACCCATCAGAAAACATCTCATCTACATATGGGAAACTTGCACGTTGGAGCTGTGTCAAAGCCTCTGTTTGGAAAAACCCTTCAGGACACCAGTGCCACCGCTACATTCCAAGGTCTCCATAGACACAAAAAGACATTAGGACCCATCCACAGGAGAGTCCATTTCAACTCAGCCTCCTGGGTTGCTCCCCCAGATCCAGCAGATCTAACCTGTCTTGTTGCTAGGACACAATTGGAATGCGAGGTGGGCTACCCAGCCATCCATCCTTAGAACCCTGCTCGGAATCGTTGCCCTGGAGCCAACAAACAGGTCTCAATTGTCCTGCAGAAGAATCTTTGCAGTTTGGAGCTTCTCACAACTAACATCGTGGGAAAACCCCCACGGCCTCGTGGCCCCCCTGCCCCTTCATGAAGGGCCATCAGGGACAGAAACACCAACCTGAGCGATCTTCTGATCCTCGCCCTGACATCATAAGCACGAGATCTCGATTCAGGTCTGTAGATTGTTCCTGCCTTGTCCTCACCCAGAATCCTAAGCCTAGCTTGTTCTCAGATTTCCTTCCTCAGTCTACTGGCCCACAAGCCTCCAGTTTGAAAACCAGAACTATAATGGAGCACTCTTCCTGCCCTCAGGAAGAAAAACATTGCCCTCTGGGGATACCCAGAAACTCCAAAAGAGGATCAACCTGCACGCCATTCTACTGTACCCCAAATATATAGGCTGACCTGGGCACTATTGCTCTTTTTGACACAGCCTGAGCCTGGATTACCTGGCCCCACACAGAAAGCTGGCCGCTCACTGAGCACATCGGACCCGCCATGGTCTTAGGTCTTCATCTCTTCCCAACCTCGGTTGTCAAGTTTCAGAACCTAGACCTTATCTCCAATCACTTCCCAGGCTTGAAAGTGATGCAGAAAAAACAACTCCTTCCCCGTGGCAAGAAACCATGTGGTTGGCATGTTGTCAACGTTCAGTGTAGTTGAAACCAGTGTGGCCCATGAGGCCCCGCTCATGTTTGCGGGCCATATTGGTCAAAACCACACATTGTGACCCTCACCCTGATCCCAGTCCTCAATAAGGCCTCTCAGATGCTGGATGAAGAGATAGCATATTGGGCTTGCCATACCCCTAGGCCCCAAATTTTACCCATAGTTCGGGTTCTCCCTTCACTTTTCCTTAGGGCTCTTCTTTGGAATTCCTCTTTTGGCGGGACACCTGAGGTAACAAACCTGAAAGGAGTCCTCCCTTTCCACAGATTGACGAAAAACAATTTGGATCGGGCCAAATCCACAGAGAGGAAGATTCGTCCATGGCCCATGAGGCCTCCCCGACATTCCACGGCCATCTCTGATACAAAATCCAGAGACAAAAGCCTGAGCAAGCGCCTCAGACTCGCTCTTTCTTTATATCCGGAAGAGTTCTTCTCATGGTTTATAGATCGGGCCTGCCATACTTACGTCCCCAAACCTAAGCTGAGTTTGTGTTTTCAGACTTCTGTCCTCAAAGTCCTGGGCCACACACCCTCCAGGCTGGGGCCCCTGGAGTCACACATTAGGACTGTGCCTACCCAATTCATGGGAATTCTGCCGATGCCATTGTCCAAAACAGTAAAATTTGGAGAACCCTACAAATCCCTGAGGCCATCCCAATAGTGCAGTTCGTCTGGGACAAACAAGGGCGGTCTGATACCAGCTGAGCATCTACCTCCACTCATACCATAGATGGATGTCCCCTGAGAAGAAGATTGAACCAGACAGGACCCTAGGCCATAATCGGATACATTGCTTTGGATTACAGGCTTGTCTCCTCAAAAGCCTGGATTCCAATACCAGCATAGAGGTTTTCCTGAGGCACCCATCAAAACAAATCTCGTCTCCACAAGGAACCTTGTGCATCGAGCTATGTCAAAAGCTTAGGAGAATACTTCAGGGTCCCGGTGCAACCGCCCCAATTTAAGGCCCTCATGGACACAAACACACATTAGGACCCATCCTCAGGAAAGTCCATTTCAAGTCAGCCACCCCGGTTTCTCCCGCAGAGCCATCAGATCTAAACTGTCTTGTTGCTAGGAGACAATTGGAATGCGAGGCGGGCTTCCCAGGCATCCATCCTCGATCAGTGCCCTGGAGTCATTCCATATGGGATGTCCTGGAGCTGCCCAACAAGTCTCAATTGTCCCGCAGAAGGAATCCTTGAAGGGGGCATCCCACAACTCCCAACGTGGGAAAACCTCCATGGCCTCGAGATTCCGCTCCCTTCATGAAGGGGCCGTCATGCACAGAAACTCCAACCTGAGCCAACGTCTGATCCTCGCCCTGACTTCAGATGCATGAGATATAGGTTCAGATCTACAGGTGTACCTGCCGTGCCCTGGCCCTGAAACCCAAGTCTAGCTTGTGTTCTCAGACTTCCCTCCTCACACTCCCGGCCCCGAAGCCCAGAAGTTTTGCAATTCCAGACCCACAATGCAGCAGTCTGCCTGCCCTCTAGAAAAAAAATTTGGCCTAATGAGCTGCCCTGGCACCTTATATGAGGATAAATCTACATGGCATTCGACTGTACCCAAAGTATATAGTCTAACCTGGGCACTAATGCACTGTCTGACACAACCTGAGCTCGGACCTCCTGACCAACACCCAGACAGCTGACCGCACACTGAGCACATCAGAACCGCCAAGGCCTTAGGTCATCATCTCTTCCCAACTGCGGTTTTTCAGGCTTCAGAACCTAGACCTTATTTCCAACCACTGCCCAGGGGTGCCTGTGATGCAGAAATCAGAACTCGTCCTTACCCATGGCAAGAAACCTTCGGTTGGCATGTTGTCCAACGTTCAGTGTAGGAGAAACCAGCATTCACCCGGAGGCCCCGCCAATTCTTGAGTGCGAAGAGGGCATAAACATGCATTGTGACCCTCAGCGTGAGTCCTGTGCTCTAGTAAGTCCTCTCAGTGGCTCGACCATTAGATGTCATAATGGGCTTGACATGTCCCTAGGCCACAATTTTTAACCAGATTTCTGGTTGTCCGGTCGGCCCTCCCCAGGGCTCTACTCTGGAATACCTCATTTGGTGAGACACCTGAGGTTAAAAAACAAAACAAAGAAAATCAACAACAACAACAAAACGGACTTCTTCCATTCCCAGAATGACCCAAAAATCTTGGGATGGGGCAAAACCCCAGAGAGTAAGACTCGTCCATTTCCCATGAAGTCACCCGGAAATTTCACGACCATGAGTGACACGATATCCAGAGACAAAAACTTGAGCACGAGCCTCACACTCGCCCTTTTATCATATCCTGAAGAGTTCTCCTCATGGTCTGTAGATCAGTCCTGCCATACCTATGACCCGAAACATAAGCCGCGTTTGTGTTTTCAGACAACTGTCCAAACAGCTCTGGCCTACACACCCTACAGGCTCAGGCCCCTGGAGCCAAACCTGAGGACTGTACTTGCCCTCTCCAAGGGAATTGTAAGTGCCCATTCCAATGGCCACAACCCTACTAATAGGATAAACCTCCAAACTGCCGGAGGCCATCCCAACAGTGGTGGCTTCCCAGGACAAACAGGGGCAATCTGAGCTCATCTGAGCACCTACCTGCACTCAGACGCATAGACTGATGTCCCCAGAGGTAAAAAGGAACGAACAGGCCCCTAGGCACTAAACGGATCCATTGCTGTGGTATCCAGTCATCTCTCCTCAGAGGCCTGGATTCCAATACAAGCGTATGGCTGTTTCTTGACTCACCCATCAGAAAACATCTCATCTACATATGGGAAACTTGCACGTTGGAGCTGTGTCAAAGCCTCTGTTTGGAAAAACCCTTCAGGACCCCAGTGCCACGGCTACATTCCAAGGTCTCCATAGACACAAACAGACATTAGGACCCATCCACAGGAGAGTCCATTTCAACTCAGCCTCCTGGGTTGCTCCCCCAGATCCAGCAGATCTAACCTGTCTTGTTGCTAGGACACAATTGGAATGCGAGGTGGGCTACCCAGCCATCCATCCTTAGAACCCTGCTCGGAATCGTTGCCCTGGAGCCAACAAACAGGTCTCAATTGTCCTGCAGAAGAATCTTTGCAGTTTGGAGCTTCTCACAACTAACATCGTGGGAAAACCCCCACGGCCTCGTGACCACCCCGCCCCTTCATGAAGGGCCATCAGGGACAGAAACACCAAACTGAGCGATCTTCTGATCCTCGCCCTGACATCATAAGCACGAGATCTCGATTCAGGTCTGTAGATTGTTCCTGCCTTGTCCTCACCCAGAAACCTAAGCCTAGCTTGTTCTCAGATTTCCTTCCTCAGACTACCGGCCCACAAGCCTCCAGTTTGAAAACCAGAACTATAATGCAGCACTCTTCCTGCCCTCAGGAAGAAAAACATTGCTCTCTGGGGCTACCCAGAAACTCCAAATGAGGATCAACCTGCACGCCATTCTACTGTACCCCAAATATATAGGCTGACCTGGGCCCTATTGCCCTTTTTGACACAGCCTGAGCCTGGATTACCTGGCCCCACACAGAAAGCTGGCCGCTCACTGAGCACATCGGACCCGCCATGGTCTTAGGTCGTCATCTCTTCCCAACCTCGGTTGTCAAGTTTCAGAACCTAGACCTTATCTCCAATCACTGCCCAGGCTTGAAAGTGATGCAGAAATCACAACTCCTTTCCCGTGGCAAGAAACCATGTGGTTGGCATGTTGTCCAACGTTCAGTGTAGTTGAAACCAATGTGGCTCATGAGGCCCCGCTCATGTTTGCGGCCACATTGGTCAAAACCACACATTGTGACCCTCACCCTGATCCCAGTCCTCAATAACGCCTCTCAGTGGCTGGATGAAGAGATAGCATATTGGGTTTGCCATGCCCCTAGGCCCCAAATTTTACCCATAGTTCGGGTTCTCCTTCACTTTTCCCCAGGGCTCTTCTTTGGAATTCCTCTTTTGGCGGGACACCTGAGGTAACAAACCTGAAAGGAGTCCTCCCATTCCACAGATTGACGAAAAACAATTGGGATCGGGCCAAATCCACAGAGAGGAAGATTCGTCCATGGCCCATGAGGCCTCCCCGACATTCCACGGCCATCTCTGATACAAAATCCAGAGACAAAAGCCTGAGCAAGCGCCTCAGACTCGCTCTTTCTTTATATCCGGAAGAGTACTTCTCATGGTTTATAGATCGGGCCTGCCATACCTACGTCCCCAAACCTAAGCTGATTTTGTGTTTTCAGACTTCTGTCCTCAAAGTCCTGGGCCACACACCCTCCAGGCTCGGGCCCCTGGAATCACACATTAGGACTGTGCCTACCCAATCCATGGGAATTCTGCCGATGCCATTGTCCAAAACAGTAAAATTTGGAGAACCCTACAAATCCCTGAGGCCATCACAATAGTGCAGGTCGTCTGGGACAAACAAGGGCGGTCTGATACCAGCTGAGCATCTACCTCCACTCATACCATAGATGGATGTCCCCTGAGAAGAAGATTGAACCAGACAGGACCCTAGGCCATAATCGGATACATTGCTTTGGATTACAGGCATGTCTCCTCAAAAGCCTGGATTCCAATACCAGCATAGAGGTTTTCCTGAGGCACCCATCAAAACAAATCTCGTATCCACAAGGAACGTTGTGCATCGAGCTATGTCAAAAGCTTAGGAGAATACTTCAGGGTCTCGGTGCCACCGCCTCATTTTAAGGCCCAAATGGACACAAACACACATTAGGACCCATCCTCAGGAAAGTCCATTTCAAGTCAGCCACCCCGGTTTCTCTCGCAGAGCCATCAGATCTAAACGGTCTTGTTGCTGGGAGACAATTGGAATGCGAGGCCGGCTTCCCATGCATCCAACCTCGAACAGTGTTCTGGAGTCATTCCATATGGGATGTCCTGAAGCTGCCCAACAGGACTCAATTGTCCCGTAGAAGTAATCCTTGAAGGGGGCATCCCACAACTCCCAACGTGGGAAAAACTCCATGGCCTTGAGATTCCGCTCCCTTCATGAAGGGTCCGTCATGCACAGAAACTCCAACCTGAGCCAACGTCTGATCCTCGCCCTGACTTCAGATGCATGAGATATAGGTTCAGATCTACAGGGATACCTGCCGTGCCCTGGCCCTGAAACCCAAGTCTAGCTTGTGTTCTCAGACTTCCGTCCTCACACTCCAGGCCCCGAAGCCCGGAAGTTTCGCAATTCCAGACCCACAATGCAGCACTCTGCCTGCCCTCTAGAAAAAAAAATTGGCCTAATGAGCTGCCCAGGCACCTTATATGAGGATAAATCTACATGGCATTCGACTGTACCCAAAGTATATAGTCTAACCTGGGCACTAATGCACTGTCTGACACAACCTGAGCTCGGACCTCCTGACCAACACCCAGACAGCTGACCGCACACTGAGCACATCAGAACCGCCATGGCAGTAGGTCATCATCTCTTCCCAACTGCGGTTTTTCAGGCTTCAGAATCTAGACCTTATCTCCAACCACTGCCCAGGGGTGCCTGTGATGCAGAAATCAGAACTCGTCCTTACCCATGGCAAGAAACCTTGTGGTTGGCATGTTGTCCAACGTTCAGTGTAGGAGAAACCAGCATTCACCCGGAGGCCCCGCCAATTCTTGAGTGCGAAGAGGGCATAAACATGCATTGTGACCCTCAGCGTGAGTCCTGTGCTCTAGTAAGTCCTCTCAGTGGCTCGACCATTAGATGTCATAATGGGCTTGACATGTCCCTAGGCCCCAATTTTTAACCAGATTTCTGGTTGTCCGGTCGGCCCTCCCCAGGGCTCTACTCTGGAATACCTCATTTGGTGAGACACCTGAGGTTAAAAAACAAAACAAAGAAAATCAACAACAACAACAAAACGGACTTCTTCCATTCCCAGAATGACCCAAAAATCTTGGGATGGGGCAAAACCCCAGAGAGTAAGACTCGTCCATTTCCCATGAAGTCACCCGGAAATTTCACGACCATGAGTGACACGATATCCAGAGACAAAAACTTGAGCACGAGCCTCACACTCGCCCTTTTATCATATCC
Organism: Mustela nivalis; assembly: GCF_964662115.1. Taxonomy (NCBI): domain Eukaryota; kingdom Metazoa; phylum Chordata; class Mammalia; order Carnivora; family Mustelidae; genus Mustela; species Mustela nivalis. The sequence continues at coordinate 48,367 of NW_028135116.1, forward strand.
TGAAGAGTTCTCCTCATGGTCTGTAGATCAGTCCTGCCATACCTATGACCCGAAACATAAGCCGCGTTTGTGTTTTCAGACAACTGTCCAAACAGCTCTGGCCTACACACCCTACAGGCTCAGGCCCCTGGAGCCAAACCTGAGGACTGTACTTGCCCTCTCCAAGGGAATTGTAAGTGCCCATTCCAATGGCCACAACCCTACTAATAGGATAAACCTCCAAACTGCCGGAGGCCATCCCAACAGTGGTGGCTTCCCAGGACAAACAGGGGCAATCTGAGCTCATCTGAGCACCTACCTGCACTCAGACGCATAGACTGATGTCCCCAGAGGTAAAAAGGAACGAACAGGCCCCTAGGCACTAAACGGATCCATTGCTGTGGTATCCAGTCATCTCTCCTCAGAGGCCTGGATTCCAATACAAGCGTATGGCTGTTTCTTGACTCACCCATCAGAAAACATCTCATCTACATATGGGAAACTTGCACGTTGGAGCTGTGTCAAAGCCTCTGTTTGGAAAAACCCTTCAGGACCCCAGTGCCACGGCTACATTCCAAGGTCTCCATAGACACAAACAGACATTAGGACCCATCCACAGGAGAGTCCATTTCAACTCAGCCTCCTGGGTTGCTCCCCCAGATCCAGCAGATCTAACCTGTCTTGTTGCTAGGACACAATTGGAATGCGAGGTGGGCTACCCAGCCATCCATCCTTAGAACCCTGCTCGGAATCGTTGCCCTGGAGCCAACAAACAGGTCTCAATTGTCCTGCAGAAGAATCTTTGCAGTTGGGAGCTTCTCACAACTAACATCGTGGGAAAACCCCCACGGCCTCGTGACCACCCCGCCCCTTCATGAAGGGCCATCAGGGACAGAAACACCAAACTGAGCGATCTTCTGATCCTCGCCCTGACATCATAAGCACGAGATCTCGATTCAGGTCTGTAGATTGTTCCTGCCTTGTCCTCACCCAGAAACCTAAGCCTAGCTTGTTCTCAGATTTCCTTCCTCAGACTACCGGCCCACAAGCCTCCAGTTTGAAAACCAGAACTATAATGCAGCACTCTTCCTGCCCTCAGGAAGAAAAACATTGCTCTCTGGGGCTACCCAGAAACTCCAAATGAGGATCAACCTGCACGCCATTCTACTGTACCCCAAATATATAGGCTGACCTGGGCCCTATTGCCCTTTTTGACACAGCCTGAGCCTGGATTACCTGGCCCCACACAGAAAGCTGGCCGCTCACTGAGCACATCGGACCCGCCATGGTCTTAGGTCGTCATCTCTTCCCAACCTCGGTTGTCAAGTTTCAGAACCTAGACCTTATCTCCAATCACTGCCCAGGCTTGAAAGTGATGCAGAAATCACAACTCCTTTCCCGTGGCAAGAAACCATGTGGTTGGCATGTTGTCCAACGTTCAGTGTAGTTGAAACCAATGTGGCTCATGAGGCCCCGCTCATGTTTGCGGCCACATTGGTCAAAACCACACATTGTGACCCTCACCCTGATCCCAGTCCTCAATAACGCCTCTCAGTGGCTGGATGAAGAGATAGCATATTGGGTTTGCCATGCCCCTAGGCCCCAAATTTTACCCATAGTTCGGGTTCTCCTTCACTTTTCCCCAGGGCTCTTCTTTGGAATTCCTCTTTTGGCGGGACACCTGAGGTAACAAACCTGAAAGGAGTCCTCCCATTCCACAGATTGACGAAAAACAATTGGGATCGGGCCAAATCCACAGAGAGGAAGATTCGTCCATGGCCCATGAGGCCTCCCCGACATTCCACGGCCATCTCTGATACAAAATCCAGAGACAAAAGCCTGAGCAAGCGCCTCAGACTCGCTCTTTCTTTATATCCGGAAGAGTACTTCTCATGGTTTATAGATCGGGCCTGCCATACCTACGTCCCCAAACCTAAGCTGATTTTGTGTTTTCAGACTTCTGTCCTCAAAGTCCTGGGCCACACACCCTCCAGGCTCGGGCCCCTGGAATCACACATTAGGACTGTGCCTACCCAATCCATGGGAATTCTGCCGATGCCATTGTCCAAAACAGTAAAATTTGGAGAACCCTACAAATCCCTGAGGCCATCACAATAGTGCAGGTCGTCTGGGACAAACAAGGGCGGTCTGATACCAGCTGAGCATCTACCTCCACTCATACCATAGATGGATGTCCCCTGAGAAGAAGATTGAACCAGACAGGACCCTAGGCCATAATCGGATACATTGCTTTGGATTACAGGCATGTCTCCTCAAAAGCCTGGATTCCAATACCAGCATAGAGGTTTTCCTGAGGCACCCATCAAAACAAATCTCGTATCCACAAGGAACATTGTGCATCGAGCTATGTCAAAAGCTTAGGAGAATACTTCAGGGTCTCGGTGCCACCGCCTCATTTTAAGGCCCAAATGGACACAAACACACATTAGGACCCATCCTCAGGAAAGTCCATTTCAAGTCAGCCACCCCGGTTTCTCTCGCAGAGCCATCAGATCTAAACGGTCTTGTTGCTGGGAGACAATTGGAATGCGAGGCCGGCTTCCCATGCATCCAACCTCGAACAGTGTTCTGGAGTCATTCCATATGGGATGTCCTGAAGCTGCCCAACAGGACTCAATTGTCCCGTAGAAGTAATCCTTGAAGGGGGCATCCCACAACTCCCAACGTGGGAAAAACTCCATGGCCTTGAGATTCCGCTCCCTTCATGAAGGGTCCGTCATGCACAGAAACTCCAACCTGAGCCAACGTCTGATCCTCGCCCTGACTTCAGATGCATGAGATATAGGTTCAGATCTACAGGGATACCTGCCGTGCCCTGGCCCTGAAACCCAAGTCTAGCTTGTGTTCTCAGACTTCCGTCCTCACACTCCAGGCCCCGAAGCCCGGAAGTTTCGCAATTCCAGACCCACAATGCAGCACTCTGCCTGCCCTCTAGAAAAAAAATTTGGCCTAATGAGCTGCCCAGGCACCTTATATGAGGATAAATCTACATGGCATTCGACTGTACCCAAAGTATATAGTCTAACCTGGGCACTAATGCACTGTCTGACACAACCTGAGCTCGGACCTCCTGACCAACACCCAGACAGCTGACCGCACACTGAGCACATCAGAACCGCCATGGCAGTAGGTCATCATCTCTTCCCAACTGCGGTTTTTCAGGCTTCAGAATCTAGACCTTATCTCCAACCACTGCCCAGGGGTGCCTGTGATGCAGAAATCAGAACTCGTCCTTACCCATGGCAAGAAACCTTGTGGTTGGCATGTTGTCCAACGTTCAGTGTAGGAGAAACCAGCATTCACCCGGAGGCCCCGCCAATTCTTGAGTGCGAAGAGGGCATAAACACGCATTGTGACCCTCAGCGTGAGTCCTGTGCTCTAGTAAGTCCTCTCAGTGGCTCGACCATTAGATGTCATAATGGGCTTGACATGTCCCTAGGCCCCAATTTTTAACCAGATTTCTGGTTGTCCGGTCGGCCCTCCCCAGGGCTCTACTCTGGAATACCTCATTTGGTGAGACACCTGAGGTTAAAAAACAAAACAAAGAAAATCAACAACAACAACAAAACGGACTTCTTCCATTCCCAGAATGACCCAAAAATCTTGGGATGGGGCAAAACCCCAGAGAGTAAGACTCGTCCATTTCCCATGAAGTCACCCGGAAATTTCACGACCATGAGTGACACGATATCCAGAGACAAAAACTTGAGCACGAGCCTCACACTCGCCCTTTTATCATATCCTGAAGAGTTCTCCTCATGGTCTGTAGATCAGTCCTGCCATACCTATGACCCGAAACATAAGCCGCGTTTGTGTTTTCAGACAACTGTCCAAACAGCTCTGGCCTACACACCCTACAGGCTCAGGCCCCTGGAGCCAAACCTGAGGACTGTACTTGCCCTCTCCAAGGGAATTGTAAGTGCCCATTCCAATGGCCACAACCCTACTAATAGGATAAACCTCCAAACTGCCGGAGGCCATCCCAACAGTGGTGGCTTCCCAGGACAAACAGGGGCAATCTGAGCTCATCTGAGCACCTACCTGCACTCAGACGCATAGACTGATGTCCCCAGAGGTAAAAAGGAACGAACAGGCCCCTAGGCACTAAACGGATCCATTGCTGTGGTATCCAGTCATCTCTCCTCAGAGGCCTGGATTCCAATACAAGCGTATGGCTGTTTCTTGACTCACCCATCAGAAAACATCTCATCTACATATGGGAAACTTGCACGTTGGAGCTGTGTCAAAGCCTCTGTTTGGAAAAACCCTTCAGGACCCCAGTGCCACGGCTACATTCCAAGGTCTCCATAGACACAAACAGACATTAGGACCCATCCACAGGAGAGTCCATTTCAACTCAGCCTCCTGGGTTGCTCCCCCAGATCCAGCAGATCTAACCTGTCTTGTTGCTAGGACACAATTGGAATGCGAGGTGGGCTACCCAGCCATCCATCCTTAGAACCCTGCTCGGAATCGTTGCCCTGGAGCCAACAAACAGGTCTCAATTGTCCTGCAGAAGAATCTTTGCAGTTTGGAGCTTCTCACAACTAACATCGTGGGAAAACCCCCACGGCCTCGTGACCACCCCGCCCCTTCATGAAGGGCCATCAGGGACAGAAACACCAAACTGAGCGATCTTCTGATCCTCGCCCTGACATCATAAGCACGAGATCTCGATTCAGGTCTGTAGATTGTTCCTGCCTTGTCCTCACCCAGAAACCTAAGCCTAGCTTGTTCTCAGATTTCCTTCCTCAGACTACCGGCCCACAAGCCTCCAGTTTGAAAACCAGAACTATAATGCAGCACTCTTCCTGCCCTCAGGAAGAAAAACATTGCTCTCTGGGGCTACCCAGAAACTCCAAATGAGGATCAACCTGCACGCCATTCTACTGTACCCCAAATATATAGGCTGACCTGGGCCCTATTGCCCTTTTTGACACAGCCTGAGCCTGGATTACCTGGCCCCACACAGAAAGCTGGCCGCTCACTGAGCACATCGGACCCGCCATGGTCTTAGGTCGTCATCTCTTCCCAACCTCGGTTGTCAAGTTTCAGAACCTAGACCTTATCTCCAATCACTGCCCAGGCTTGAAAGTGATGCAGAAATCACAACTCCTTTCCCGTGGCAAGAAACCATGTGGTTGGCATGTTGTCCAACGTTCAGTGTAGTTGAAACCAATGTGGCTCATGAGGCCCCGCTCATGTTTGCGGCCACATTGGTCAAAACCACACATTGTGACCCTCACCCTGATCCCAGTCCTCAATAACGCCTCTCAGTGGCTGGATGAAGAGATAGCATATTGGGTTTGCCATGCCCCTAGGCCCCAAATTTTACCCATAGTTCGGGTTCTCCTTCACTTTTCCCCAGGGCTCTTCTTTGGAATTCCTCTTTTGGCGGGACACCTGAGGTAACAAACCTGAAAGGAGTCCTCCCATTCCACAGATTGACGAAAAACAATTGGGATCGGGCCAAATCCACAGAGAGGAAGATTCGTCCATGGCCCATGAGGCCTCCCCGACATTCCACGGCCATCTCTGATACAAAATCCAGAGACAAAAGCCTGAGCAAGCGCCTCAGACTCGCTCTTTCTTTATATCCGGAAGAGTACTTCTCATGGTTTATAGATCGGGCCTGCCATACCTACGTCCCCAAACCTAAGCTGATTTTGTGTTTTCAGACTTCTGTCCTCAAAGTCCTGGGCCACACACCCTCCAGGCTCGGGCCCCTGGAATCACACATTAGGACTGTGCCTACCCAATCCATGGGAATTCTGCCGATGCCATTGTCCAAAACAGTAAAATTTGGAGAACCCTACAAATCCCTGAGGCCATCACAATAGTGCAGGTCGTCTGGGACAAACAAGGGCGGTCTGATACCAGCTGAGCATCTACCTCCACTCATACCATAGATGGATGTCCCCTGAGAAGAAGATTGAACCAGACAGGACCCTAGGCCATAATCGGATACATTGCTTTGGATTACAGGCATGTCTCCTCAAAAGCCTGGATTCCAATACCAGCATAGAGGTTTTCCTGAGGCACCCATCAAAACAAATCTCGTATCCACAAGGAACGTTGTGCATCGAGCTATGTCAAAAGCTTAGGAGAATACTTCAGGGTCTCGGTGCCACCGCCTCATTTTAAGGCCCAAATGGACACAAACACACATTAGGACCCATCCTCAGGAAAGTCCATTTCAAGTCAGCCACCCCGGTTTCTCTCGCAGAGCCATCAGATCTAAACGGTCTTGTTGCTGGGAGACAATTGGAATGCGAGGCCGGCTTCCCATGCATCCAACCTCGAACAGTGTTCTGGAGTCATTCCATATGGGATGTCCTGAAGCTGCCCAACAGGACTCAATTGTCCCGTAGAAGTAATCCTTGAAGGGGGCATCCCACAACTCCCAACGTGGGAAAAACTCCATGGCCTTGAGATTCCGCTCCCTTCATGAAGGGTCCGTCATGCACAGAAACTCCAACCTGAGCCAACGTCTGATCCTCGCCCTGACTTCAGATGCATGAGATATAGGTTCAGATCTACAGGGATACCTGCCGTGCCCTGGCCCTGAAACCCAAGTCTAGCTTGTGTTCTCAGACTTCCGTCCTCACACTCCAGGCCCCGAAGCCCGGAAGTTTCGCAATTCCAGACCCACAATGCAGCACTCTGCCTGCCCTCTAGAAAAAAAATTTGGCCTAATGAGCTGCCCAGGCACCTTATATGAGGATAAATCTACATGGCATTCGACTGTACCCAAAGTATATAGTCTAACCTGGGCACTAATGCACTGTCTGACACAACCTGAGCTCGGACCTCCTGACCAACACCCAGACAGCTGACCGCACACTGAGCACATCAGAACCGCCATGGCAGTAGGTCATCATCTCTTCCCAACTGCGGTTTTTCAGGCTTCAGAATCTAGACCTTATCTCCAACCACTGCCCAGGGGTGCCTGTGATGCAGAAATCAGAACTCGTCCTTACCCATGGCAAGAAACCTTGTGGTTGGCATGTTGTCCAACGTTCAGTGTAGGAGAAACCAGCATTCACCCGGAGGCCCCGCCAATTCTTGAGTGCGAAGAGGGCATAAACACGCATTGTGACCCTCAGCGTGAGTCCTGTGCTCTAGTAAGTCCTCTCAGTGGCTCGACCATTAGATGTCATAATGGGCTTGACATGTCCCTAGGCCCCAATTTTTAACCAGATTTCTGGTTGTCCGGTCGGCCCTCCCCAGGGCTCTACTCTGGAATACCTCATTTGGTGAGACACCTGAGGTTAAAAAACAAAACAAAGAAAATCAACAACAACAACAAAACGGACTTCTTCCATTCCCAGAATGACCCAAAAATCTTGGGATGGGGCAAAACCCCAGAGAGTAAGACTCGTCCATTTCCCATGAAGTCACCCGGAAATTTCACGACCATGAGTGACACGATATCCAGAGACAAAAACTTGAGCACGAGCCTCACACTCGCCCTTTTATCATATCCTGAAGAGTTCTCCTCATGGTCTGTAGATCAGTCCTGCCATACCTATGACCCGAAACATAAGCCGCGTTTGTGTTTTCAGACAACTGTCCAAACAGCTCTGGCCTACACACCCTACAGGCTCAGGCCCCTGGAGCCAAACCTGAGGACTGTACTTGCCCTCTCCAAGGGAATTGTAAGTGCCCATTCCAATGGCCACAACCCTACTAATAGGATAAACCTCCAAACTGCCGGAGGCCATCCCAACAGTGGTGGCTTCCCAGGACAAACAGGGGCAATCTGAGCTCATCTGAGCACCTACCTGCACTCAGACGCATAGACTGATGTCCCCAGAGGTAAAAAGGAACGAACAGGCCCCTAGGCACTAAACGGATCCATTGCTGTGGTATCCAGTCATCTCTCCTCAGAGGCCTGGATTCCAATACAAGCGTATGGCTGTTTCTTGACTCACCCATCAGAAAACATCTCATCTACATATGGGAAACTTGCACGTTGGAGCTGTGTCAAAGCCTCTGTTTGGAAAAACCCTTCAGGACCCCAGTGCCACGGCTACATTCCAAGGTCTCCATAGACACAAACAGACATTAGGACCCATCCACAGGAGAGTCCATTTCAACTCAGCCTCCTGGGTTGCTCCCCCAGATCCAGCAGATCTAACCTGTCTTGTTGCTAGGACACAATTGGAATGCGAGGTGGGCTACCCAGCCATCCATCCTTAGAACCCTGCTCGGAATCGTTGCCCTGGAGCCAACAAACAGGTCTCAATTGTCCTGCAGAAGAATCTTTGCAGTTTGGAGCTTCTCACAACTAACATCGTGGGAAAACCCCCACGGCCTCGTGACCACCCCGCCCCTTCATGAAGGGCCATCAGGGACAGAAACACCAAACTGAGCGATCTTCTGATCCTCGCCCTGACATCATAAGCACGAGATCTCGATTCAGGTCTGTAGATTGTTCCTGCCTTGTCCTCACCCAGAAACCTAAGCCTAGCTTGTTCTCAGATTTCCTTCCTCAGACTACCGGCCCACAAGCCTCCAGTTTGAAAACCAGAACTATAATGCAGCACTCTTCCTGCCCTCAGGAAGAAAAACATTGCTCTCTGGGGCTACCCAGAAACTCCAAATGAGGATCAACCTGCACGCCATTCTACTGTACCCCAAATATATAGGCTGACCTGGGCCCTATTGCCCTTTTTGACACAGCCTGAGCCTGGATTACCTGGCCCCACACAGAAAGCTGGCCGCTCACTGAGCACATCGGACCCGCCATGGTCTTAGGTCGTCATCTCTTCCCAACCTCGGTTGTCAAGTTTCAGAACCTAGACCTTATCTCCAATCACTGCCCAGGCTTGAAAGTGATGCAGAAATCACAACTCCTTTCCCGTGGCAAGAAACCATGTGGTTGGCATGTTGTCCAACGTTCAGTGTAGTTGAAACCAATGTGGCTCATGAGGCCCCGCTCATGTTTGCGGCCACATTGGTCAAAACCACACATTGTGACCCTCACCCTGATCCCAGTCCTCAATAACGCCTCTCAGTGGCTGGATGAAGAGATAGCATATTGGGTTTGCCATGCCCCTAGGCCCCAAATTTTACCCATAGTTCGGGTTCTCCTTCACTTTTCCCCAGGGCTCTTCTTTGGAATTCCTCTTTTGGCGGGACACCTGAGGTAACAAACCTGAAAGGAGTCCTCCCATTCCACAGATTGACGAAAAACAATTGGGATCGGGCCAAATCCACAGAGAGGAAGATTCGTCCATGGCCCATGAGGCCTCCCCGACATTCCACGGCCATCTCTGATACAAAATCCAGAGACAAAAGCCTGAGCAAGCGCCTCAGACTCGCTCTTTCTTTATATCCGGAAGAGTACTTCTCATGGTTTATAGATCGGGCCTGCCATACCTACGTCCCCAAACCTAAGCTGATTTTGTGTTTTCAGACTTCTGTCCTCAAAGTCCTGGGCCACACACCCTCCAGGCTCGGGCCCCTGGAATCACACATTAGGACTGTGCCTACCCAATCCATGGGAATTCTGCCGATGCCATTGTCCAAAACAGTAAAATTTGGAGAACCCTACAAATCCCTGAGGCCATCACAATAGTGCAGGTCGTCTGGGACAAACAAGGGCGGTCTGATACCAGCTGAGCATCTACCTCCACTCATACCATAGATGGATGTCCCCTGAGAAGAAGATTGAACCAGACAGGACCCTAGGCCATAATCGGATACATTGCTTTGGATTACAGGCATGTCTCCTCAAAAGCCTGGATTCCAATACCAGCATAGAGGTTTTCCTGAGGCACCCATCAAAACAAATCTCGTATCCACAAGGAACGTTGTGCATCGAGCTATGTCAAAAGCTTAGGAGAATACTTCAGGGTCTCGGTGCCACCGCCTCATTTTAAGGCCCAAATGGACACAAACACACATTAGGACCCATCCTCAGGAAAGTCCATTTCAAGTCAGCCACCCCGGTTTCTCTCGCAGAGCCATCAGATCTAAACGGTCTTGTTGCTGGGAGACAATTGGAATGCGAGGCCGGCTTCCCATGCATCCAACCTCGAACAGTGTTCTGGAGTCATTCCATATGGGATGTCCTGAAGCTGCCCAACAGGACTCAATTGTCCCGTAGAAGTAATCCTTGAAGGGGGCATCCCACAACTCCCAACGTGGGAAAAACTCCATGGCCTTGAGATTCCGCTCCCTTCATGAAGGGTCCGTCATGCACAGAAACTCCAACCTGAGCCAACGTCTGATCCTCGCCCTGACTTCAGATGCATGAGATATAGGTTCAGATCTACAGGGATACCTGCCGTGCCCTGGCCCTGAAACCCAAGTCTAGCTTGTGTTCTCAGACTTCCGTCCTCACACTCCAGGCCCCGAAGCCCGGAAGTTTCGCAATTCCAGACCCACAATGCAGCACTCTGCCTGCCCTCTAGAAAAAAAATTTGGCCTAATGAGCTGCCCAGGCACCTTATATGAGGATAAATCTACATGGCATTCGACTGTACCCAAAGTATATAGTCTAACCTGGGCACTAATGCACTGTCTGACACAACCTGAGCTCGGACCTCCTGACCAACACCCAGACAGCTGACCGCACACTGAGCACATCAGAACCGCCATGGCAGTAGGTCATCATCTCTTCCCAACTGCGGTTTTTCAGGCTTCAGAATCTAGACCTTATCTCCAACCACTGCCCAGGGGTGCCTGTGATGCAGAAATCAGAACTCGTCCTTACCCATGGCAAGAAACCTTGTGGTTGGCATGTTGTCCAACGTTCAGTGTAGGAGAAACCAGCATTCACCCGGAGGCCCCGCCAATTCTTGAGTGCGAAGAGGGCATAAACACGCATTGTGACCCTCAGCGTGAGTCCTGTGCTCTAGTAAGTCCTCTCAGTGGCTCGACCATTAGATGTCATAATGGGCTTGACATGTCCCTAGGCCCCAATTTTTAACCAGATTTCTGGTTGTCCGGTCGGCCCTCCCCAGGGCTCTACTCTGGAATACCTCATTTGGTGAGACACCTGAGGTTAAAAAACAAAACAAAGAAAATCAACAACAACAACAAAACGGACTTCTTCCATTCCCAGAATGACCCAAAAATCTTGGGATGGGGCAAAACCCCAGAGAGTAAGACTCGTCCATTTCCCATGAAGTCACCCGGAAATTTCACGACCATGAGTGACACGATATCCAGAGACAAAAACTTGAGCACGAGCCTCACACTCGCCCTTTTATCATATCCTGAAGAGTTCTCCTCATGGTCTGTAGATCAGTCCTGCCATACCTATGACCCGAAACATAAGCCGCGTTTGTGTTTTCAGACAACTGTCCAAACAGCTCTGGCCTACACACCCTACAGGCTCAGGCCCCTGGAGCCAAACCTGAGGACTGTACTTGCCCTCTCCAAGGGAATTGTAAGTGCCCATTCCAATGGCCACAACCCTACTAATAGGATAAACCTCCAAACTGCCGGAGGCCATCCCAACAGTGGTGGCTTCCCAGGACAAACAGGGGCAATCTGAGCTCATCTGAGCACCTACCTGCACTCAGACGCATAGACTGATGTCCCCAGAGGTAAAAAGGAACGAACAGGCCCCTAGGCACTAAACGGATCCATTGCTGTGGTATCCAGTCATCTCTCCTCAGAGGCCTGGATTCCAATACAAGCGTATGGCTGTTTCTTGACTCACCCATCAGAAAACATCTCATCTACATATGGGAAACTTGCACGTTGGAGCTGTGTCAAAGCCTCTGTTTGGAAAAACCCTTCAGGACCCCAGTGCCACGGCTACATTCCAAGGTCTCCATAGACACAAACAGACATTAGGACCCATCCACAGGAGAGTCCATTTCAACTCAGCCTCCTGGGTTGCTCCCCCAGATCCAGCAGATCTAACCTGTCTTGTTGCTAGGACACAATTGGAATGCGAGGTGGGCTACCCAGCCATCCATCCTTAGAACCCTGCTCGGAATCGTTGCCCTGGAGCCAACAAACAGGTCTCAATTGTCCTGCAGAAGAATCTTTGCAGTTTGGAGCTTCTCACAACTAACATCGTGGGAAAACCCCCACGGCCTCGTGACCACCCCGCCCCTTCATGAAGGGCCATCAGGGACAGAAACACCAAACTGAGCGATCTTCTGATCCTCGCCCTGACATCATAAGCACGAGATCTCGATTCAGGTCTGTAGATTGTTCCTGCCTTGTCCTCACCCAGAAACCTAAGCCTAGCTTGTTCTCAGATTTCCTTCCTCAGACTACCGGCCCACAAGCCTCCAGTTTGAAAACCAGAACTATAATGCAGCACTCTTCCTGCCCTCAGGAAGAAAAACATTGCTCTCTGGGGCTACCCAGAAACTCCAAATGAGGATCAACCTGCACGCCATTCTACTGTACCCCAAATATATAGGCTGACCTGGGCCCTATTGCCCTTTTTGACACAGCCTGAGCCTGGATTACCTGGCCCCACACAGAAAGCTGGCCGCTCACTGAGCACATCGGACCCGCCATGGTCTTAGGTCGTCATCTCTTCCCAACCTCGGTTGTCAAGTTTCAGAACCTAGACCTTATCTCCAATCACTGCCCAGGCTTGAAAGTGATGCAGAAATCACAACTCCTTTCCCGTGGCAAGAAACCATGTGGTTGGCATGTTGTCCAACGTTCAGTGTAGTTGAAACCAATGTGGCTCATGAGGCCCCGCTCATGTTTGCGGCCACATTGGTCAAAACCACACATTGTGACCCTCACCCTGATCCCAGTCCTCAATAACGCCTCTCAGTGGCTGGATGAAGAGATAGCATATTGGGTTTGCCATGCCCCTAGGCCCCAAATTTTACCCATAGTTCGGGTTCTCCTTCACTTTTCCCCAGGGCTCTTCTTTGGAATTCCTCTTTTGGCGGGACACCTGAGGTAACAAACCTGAAAGGAGTCCTCCCATTCCACAGATTGACGAAAAACAATTGGGATCGGGCCAAATCCACAGAGAGGAAGATTCGTCCATGGCCCATGAGGCCTCCCCGACATTCCACGGCCATCTCTGATACAAAATCCAGAGACAAAAGCCTGAGCAAGCGCCTCAGACTCGCTCTTTCTTTATATCCGGAAGAGTACTTCTCATGGTTTATAGATCGGGCCTGCCATACCTACGTCCCCAAACCTAAGCTGATTTTGTGTTTTCAGACTTCTGTCCTCAAAGTCCTGGGCCACACACCCTCCAGGCTCGGGCCCCTGGAATCACACATTAGGACTGTGCCTACCCAATCCATGGGAATTCTGCCGATGCCATTGTCCAAAACAGTAAAATTTGGAGAACCCTACAAATCCCTGAGGCCATCACAATAGTGCAGGTCGTCTGGGACAAACAAGGGCGGTCTGATACCAGCTGAGCATCTACCTCCACTCATACCATAGATGGATGTCCCCTGAGAAGAAGATTGAACCAGACAGGACCCTAGGCCATAATCGGATACATTGCTTTGGATTACAGGCATGTCTCCTCAAAAGCCTGGATTCCAATACCAGCATAGAGGTTTTCCTGAGGCACCCATCAAAACAAATCTCGTATCCACAAGGAACGTTGTGCATCGAGCTATGTCAAAAGCTTAGGAGAATACTTCAGGGTCTCGGTGCCACCGCCTCATTTTAAGGCCCAAATGGACACAAACACACATTAGGACCCATCCTCAGGAAAGTCCATTTCAAGTCAGCCACCCCGGTTTCTCTCGCAGAGCCATCAGATCTAAACGGTCTTGTTGCTGGGAGACAATTGGAATGCGAGGCCGGCTTCCCATGCATCCAACCTCGAACAGTGTTCTGGAGTCATTCCATATGGGATGTCCTGAAGCTGCCCAACAGGACTCAATTGTCCCGTAGAAGTAATCCTTGAAGGGGGCATCCCACAACTCCCAACGTGGGAAAAACTCCATGGCCTTGAGATTCCGCTCCCTTCATGAAGGGTCCGTCATGCACAGAAACTCCAACCTGAGCCAACGTCTGATCCTCGCCCTGACTTCAGATGCATGAGATATAGGTTCAGATCTACAGGGATACCTGCCGTGCCCTGGCCCTGAAACCCAAGTCTAGCTTGTGTTCTCAGACTTCCGTCCTCACACTCCAGGCCCCGAAGCCCGGAAGTTTCGCAATTCCAGACCCACAATGCAGCACTCTGCCTGCCCTCTAGAAAAAAAAATTGGCCTAATGAGCTGCCCAGGCACCTTATATGAGGATAAATCTACATGGCATTCGACTGTACCCAAAGTATATAGTCTAACCTGGGCACTAATGCACTGTCTGACACAACCTGTGCTCGGACCTCCTGACCAACACCCAGACAGCTGACCGCACACTGAGCACATCAGAACCGCCATGGCAGTAGGTCATCATCTCTTCCCAACTGCGGTTTTTCAGGCTTCAGAATCTAGACCTTATCTCCAACCACTGCCCAGGGGTGCCTGTGATGCAGAAATCAGAACTCGTCCTTACCCATGGCAAGAAACCTTGTGGTTGGCATGTTGTCCAACGTTCAGTGTAGGAGAAACCAGCATTCACCCGGAGGCCCCGCCAATTCTTGAGTGCGAAGAGGGCATAAACACGCATTGTGACCCTCAGCGTGAGTCCTGTGCTCTAGTAAGTCCTCTCAGTGGCTCGACCATTAGATGTCATAATGGGCTTGACATGTCCCTAGGCCCCAATTTTTAACCAGATTTCTGGTTGTCCGGTCGGCCCTCCCCAGGGCTCTACTCTGGAATACCTCATTTGGTGAGACACCTGAGGTTAAAAAACAAAACAAAGAAAATCAACAACAACAACAAAACGGACTTCTTCCATTCCCAGAATGACCCAAAAATCTTGGGATGGGGCAAAACCCCAGAGAGTAAGACTCGTCCATTTCCCATGAAGTCACCCGGAAATTTCACGACCATGAGTGACACGATATCCAGAGACAAAAACTTGAGCACGAGCCTCACACTCGCCCTTTTATCATATCCTGAAGAGTTCTCCTCATGGTCTGTAGATCAGTCCTGCCATACCTATGACCCGAAACATAAGCCGCGTTTGTGTTTTCAGACAACTGTCCAAACAGCTCTGGCCTACACACCCTACAGGCTCAGGCCCCTGGAGCCAAACCTGAGGACTGTACTTGCCCTCTCCAAGGGAATTGTATGTGCCCATTCCAATGGCCACAACCCTACTAATAGGATAAACCTCCAAACTGCCGGAGGCCATCCCAATAGTGGTGGCTTCCCAGGACAAACAGAGGCAATCTGAGCTCATCTGAGCACCTACCTGCACTCAGACGCATAGACTGATGTCCCCAGAGGTAAAAAGGAACGAACAGGCCCCTAGGCACTAAACGGATCCATTGCTGTGGTATCCAGTCATCTCTCCTCAGAGGCCTGGATTTCAATACCAGTGTATGGCTGTTTCTTGACTCACCCATCAGAAAACATCTCATCTACATATGGGAAACTTGCACGTTGGAGCTGTGTCAAAGCCTCTGTTTGGAAAAACCCTTCAGGACCCCAGTGCCACGGCTACATTCCAAGGTCTCCATAGACACAAACAGACATTAGGACCCATCCACAGGAGAGTCCATTTCAACTCAGCCTCCTGGGTTGCTCCCCCAGATCCAGCAGATCTAACCTGTCTTGTTGCTAGGACACAATTGGAATGCGAGGTGGGCTACCCAGCCATCCATCCTTAGAACCCTGCTCGGAATCGTTGCCCTGGAGCCAACAAACAGGTCTCAATTGTCCTGCAGAAGAATCTTTGCAGTTTGGAGCTTCTCACAACTAACATCGTGGGAAAACCCCCACGGCCTCGTGGCCCCCCTGCCCCTTCATGAAGGGCCATCAGGGACAGAAACACCAACCTGAGCGATCTTCTGATCCTCGCCCTGACATCATAAGCACGAGATCTCGATTCAGGTCTGTAGATTGTTCCTGCCTTGTCCTCACCCAGAATCCTAAGCCTAGCTTGTTCTCAGATTTCCTTCCTCAGACTACTGGCCCACAAGCCTCCAGTTTGAAAACCAGAACTATAATGGAGCACTCTTCCTGCCCTCAGGAAGAAAAACATTGCCCTCTGGGGATACCCAGAAACTCCAAAAGAGGATCAAACTGCACGCCATTCTACTGTACCCCAAATATATAGGCTGACCTGGGCACTATTGCCTTTTTTGACACAGCCTGAGCCTGGATTACCTGGCCCCACACAGAAAGCTGGCCGCTCACTGAGCACATCGGACCCGCCATGGTCTTAGGTCGTCATCTCTTCCCAACCTCGGTTGTCAAGTTTCAGAACCTAGACCTTATCTCCAATCACTTCCCAGGCTTGAAAGTGATGCAGAAAACACAACTCCTTCCCCGTGGCAAGAAACCATGTGGTTGGCATGTTGTCCAACGTTCAGTGTAGTTGAAACCAGTGTGGCCCATGAGGCCCCGCTCATGTTTGCGGGCCATATTGGTCAAAACCACACATTGTGACCCTCACCCTGATCCCAGTCCTCAATAAGGCCTCTCAGATGCTGGATGAAGAGATAGCATATTGGGCTTGCCATGCCCCTAGGCCCCAAATTTTACCCATAGTTCGGGTTCTCCCTTCACTTTTCCTTAGGGCTCTTCTTTGGAATTCCTCTTTTGGCGGGCCACCTGAGGTAACAAACCTGAAAGGAGTCCTCCCTTTCCACAGATTGACGAAAAACAATTTGGATCGGGCCAAATCCACAGAGAGGAAGATTCGTCCATGGCCCATGAGGCCTCCCCGACATTCCACGGCCATCTCTGATACAAAATCCAGAGACAAAAGCCTGAGCAAGCGCCTCAGACTCGCTCTTTCTTCATATCCGGAAGAGTTCTTCTCATGGTTTATAGATCGGGCCTGCCATACTTACGTCCCCAAACCTAAGCTGAGTTTGTGTTTTCAGACTTCTGTCCTCAAAGTCCTGGGCCACACACCCTCCAGGCTGGGGCCCCTGGAGTCACACATTAGGACTGTGCCTACCCAATTCATGGGAATTCTGCCGATGCCATTGTCCAAAACAGTAAAATTTGGAGAACCCTACAAATCCCTGAGGCCATCCCAATAGTGCAGGTCGTCTGGGACAAACAAGGGCGGTCTGATACCAGCTGAGCATCTACCTCCACTCATACCATAGATGGATGTCCCCTGAGAAGAAGATTGAACCAGACAGGACCCTAGGCCATAATCGGATACATTGCTTTGGATTACAGGCTTGTCTCCTCAAAAGCCTGGATTCCAATACCAGCATAGAGGTTTTCCTGAGGCACCCATCAAATTAAATCTCGTCTCCACAAGGAACCTTGTGCATCGAGCTATGTCAAAAGCTTAGGAGAATACTTCAGGGTCCCGGTGCCACCGCCCCAATTTAAGGCCCTCATGGACACAAACACACATTAGGACCCATCCTCAGGAAAGTCCATTTCAAGTCAGCCACCCCGGTTTCTCCCGCAGAGCCATCAGATCTAAACTGTCTTGTTGCTAGGAGACAATTGGAATGCGAGGCTGGCTTCCCAGGCATCCATCCTCGAACAGTGCCCTGGAGTCATTCCATATGGGATGTCCTGGAGCTGCCCAACAAGTCTCAATTGTCCCGCAGAAGGAATCCTTGAAGGGGGCATCCCACAACTCCCAACGTGGGAAAACCTCCATGGCCTCGAGATTCCGCTCCCTTCATGAAGGGGCCGTCATGCACAGAAACTCCAACCTGAGCCAACGTCTGATCCTCGCCCTGACTTCAGATGCATGAGATATAGGTTCAGATCTACAGGTGTACCTGCCGTGCCCTGGCCCTGAAACCCAAGTCTAGCTTGTGTTCTCAGACTTCCCTCCTCACACTCCCGGCCCCGAAGCCCAGAAGTTTTGCAATTCCAGACCCACAATGCAGCAGTCTGCCTGCCCTCTAGAAAAAAAATTTGGCCTAATGAGCTGCCCTGGCACCTTATATGAGGATAAATCTACATGGCATTCGACTGTACCCAAAGTATATAGTCTAACCTGGGCCCTAATGCACTGTCTGACACAACCTGAGCTCGGACCTCCTGACCAACACCCAGACAGCTGACCGCACACTGAGCACATCAGAACCGCCAAGGCCTTAGGTCATCATCTATTCCCAACTGCGGTTTTTCAGGCTTCAGAACCTAGACCTTATCTCCAACCACTGCCCAGGGGTGCCTGTGATGCAGAAATCAGAACTCGTCCTTACCCATGGCAAGAAACCTTGTGGTTGGCATGTTGTCCAACGTTCAGTGTAGGAGAAACCAGCATTCACCCGGAGGCCCCGCCAATTCTTGAGTGCGAAGAGGTCATAAACATGCATTGTGACCCTCAGCGTGAGTCCTGTGCTCTAGTAAGTCCTCTCAGTGGCTCGACCATTAGATGTCATAATGGGCTTGACATGTCCCTAGGCCACAATTTTTAACCAGATTTCTGGTTGTCCGGTCGGCCCTCCCCAGGGCTCTACTCTGGAATACCTCATTTGGTGAGACACCTGAGGTTAAAAAACAAAACAAAGAAAATCAACAACAACAACAAAACGGACTTCTTCCATTCCCAGAATGACCCAAAAATCTTGGGATGGGGCAAAACCCCAGAGAGTAAGACTCGTCCATTTCCCATGAAGTCACCCGGAAATTTCACGACCATGAGTGACACGATATCCAGAGACAAAAACTTGAGCACGAGCCTCACACTCGCCCTTTTATCATATCCTGAAGAGTTCTCCTCATGGTCTGTAGATCAGTCCTGCCATACCTATGACCCGAAACATAAGCCGCGTTTGTGTTTTCAGACAACTGTCCAAACAGCTCTGGCCTACACACCCTACAGGCTCAGGCCCCTGGAGCCAAACCTGAGGACTGTACTTGCCCTCTCCAAGGGAATTGTAAGTGTCCATTCCAATGGCCACAACCCTACTAATAGGATAAACCTCCAAACTGCCGGAGGCCATCCCAACAGTGGTGGCTTCCCAGGACAAACAGGGGCAATCTGAGCTCATCTGAGCACCTACCTGCACTCAGACGCATAGACTGATGTCCCCAGAGGTAAAAAGGAACGAACAGGCCCCTAGGCACTAAACGGATCCATTGCTGTGGTATCCAGTCATCTCTCCTCAGAGGCCTGGATTCCAATACAAGCGTATGGCTGTTTCTTGACTCACCCATCAGAAAACATCTCATCTACATATGGGAAACTTGCACGTTGGAGCTGTGTCAAAGCCTCTGTTTGGAAAAACCCTTCAGGACCCCAGTGCCACGGCTACATTCCAAGGTCTCCATAGACACAAACAGACATTAGGACCCATCCACAGGAGAGTCCATTTCAACTCAGCCTCCTGGGTTGCTCCCCCAGATCCAGCAGATCTAACCTGTCTTGTTGCTAGGACACAATTGGAATGCGAGGTGGGCTACCCAGCCATCCATCCTTAGAACCCTGCTCGGAATCGTTGCCCTGGAGCCAACAAACAGGTCTCAATTGTCCTGCAGAAGAATCTTTGCAGTTTGGAGCTTCTCACAACTAACATCGTGGGAAAACCCCCACGGCCTCGTGACCACCCCGCCCCTTCATGAAGGGCCATCAGGGACAGAAACACCAAACTGAGCGATCTTCTGATCCTCGCCCTGACATCATAAGCACGAGATCTCGATTCAGGTCTGTAGATTGTTCCTGCCTTGTCCTCACCCAGAAACCTAAGCCTAGCTTGTTCTCAGATTTCCTTCCTCAGACTACCGGCCCACAAGCCTCCAGTTTGAAAACCAGAACTATAATGCAGCACTCTTCCTGCCCTCGGAAGAAAAACATTGCTCTCTGGGGCTACCCAGAAACTCCAAATGAGGATCAACCTGCACGCCATTCTACTGTACCCCAAATATATAGGCTGACCTGGGCCCTATTGCCCTTTTTGACACAGCCTGAGCCTGGATTACCTGGCCCCACACAGAAAGCTGGCCGCTCACTGAGCACATCGGACCCGCCATGGTCTTAGGTCGTCATCTCTTCCCAACCTCGGTTGTCAAGTTTCAGAACCTAGACCTTATCTCCAATCACTGCCCAGGCTTGAAAGTGATGCAGAAATCACAACTCCTTTCCCGTGGCAAGAAACCATGTGGTTGGCATGTTGTCCAACGTTCAGTGTAGTTGAAACCAATGTGGCTCATGAGGCCCCGCTCATGTTTGTGGCCACATTGGTCAAATCCACACATTGTGACCCTCACCCTGATCCCAGTCCTCAATAAGGCCTCTCAGTGGCTGGATGAAGAGATAGCATATTGGGTTTGCCATGCCCCTAGGCCCCAAATTTTACCCATAGTTCGGGTTCTCCTTCACTTTTCCCCAGGGCTCTTCTTTGGAATTCCTCTTTTGGCGGGACACCTGAGGTAACAAACCTGAAAGGAGTCCTCCCATTCCACAGATTGACGAAAAACAATTGGGATCGGGCCAAATCCACAGAGAGGAAGATTCGTCCATGGCCCATGAGGCCTCCCCGACATTCCACGGCCATCTCTGATACAAAATCCAGAGACAAAAGCCTGAGCAAGCGCCTCAGACTCGCTCTTTCTTCATATCCGGAAGAGTACTTCTCATGGTTTATAGATCAGGCCTGCCATACCTACGTCCCCAAACCTAAGCTGATTTTGTGTTTTCAGACTTCTGTCCTCAAAGTCCTGGGCCACACACCCTCCAGGCTCGGGCCCCTGGAATCACACATTAGGACTGTGCCTACCCAATCCATGGGAATTCTGCCGATGCCATTGTCCAAAACAGTAAAATTTGGAGAATCCTACAAATTCCTGAGGCCATCCCAATAGTGCAGGTCGCCCCGGACAAACAAGGGCGGTCTGATACCAGCTGAGCATCTACCTCCACTCATACCATAGATGGATGTCCCCTGAGAAGAAGATTGAACCAGACAGGACCCTAGGCCATAATCGGATACATTGCTTTGGATTACAGGCATGTCTCCTCAAAAGCCTGGATTCCAATACCAGCATAGAGGTTTTCCTGAGGCACCCATCAAAACAAATCTCGTATCCACAAGGAACGTTGTGCATCGAGCTATGTCAAAAGCTTAGGAGAATACTTCAGGGTCTCGGTGCCACCGCCCCATTTTAAGGCCCTCATGGACACAAACACACATTAGGACCCATCCTCAGGAAAGTCCATTTCAAGTCAGCCACCCCGGTTTCTCTCGCAGAGCCATCAGATCTAAACGGTCTTGTTGCTGGGAGACAATTGGAATGCGAGGCCGGCTTCCCATGCATCCAACCTCGAACAGTGTTCTGGAGTCATTCCATATGGGATGTCCTGAAGCTGCCCAACAGGACTCAATTGTCCCGTAGAAGTAATCCTTGAAGGGGGCATCCCACAACTCCCAACGTGGGAAAAACTCCATGGCCTTGAGATTCCGCACCCTTCATGAAGGGTCCGTCATGCACAGAAACTCCAACCTGAGCCAACGTCTGATCCTCGCCCTGACTTCAGATGCATGAGATATAGGTTCAGATCTACAGGGGTACCTGCCGTGCCCTGGCCTGAAACCCAAGTCTAGCTTGTGTTCTCAGACTTCCCTCCTCACACTCCAGGCCCCGAAGCCCAGAAGTTTCGCAATTCCAGACCCACAATGCAGCACTCTGCATGCCCTCTAGAAAGAAAATTTGGCCTAATGAGCTGCCCAGGCACCTTATATGAGGATAAATCTACATGGCATTCGACTGTACCCAAAGTATATAGTCTAACCTGGGCCCTAATGCACTGTCTGACACAACCTGAGCTCGGACCTCCTGACCAACACCCAGACAGCTGACCGCACACTGAGCACATCAGAACCGCCATGGCCTTAGGTCATTATCTCTTCCCAACTGCGGTTTTTCAGGCTTCAGAACCTAGACCTTATCTCCAACCACTGCCCAGGGGTGCTTGTGATGTAGAAATCAGAACTCGTCCTTACCCATGGCAAGAAACCTTGTGGTTGGCATGTTGTCCAACGTTCAGTGTAGGAGAAACCAGCATTCACCCGGAGGCCCCGCCAATTCTTGAGTGCGAAGAGGGCATAAACACGCATTGTGACCCTCAGCGTGAGTCCTGTGCTCTAGTAAGTCCTCTCAGTGGCTCGACCATTAGATGTCATAATGCGCTTGACATGTCCCTAGGCCCCAATTTTAAACCAGATTTCTGGTTGTCCGGTCGGCCCTCCCCAGGGCTCTACTCTGGAATACCTCATTTGGTGAGACACCTGAGGTTAAAAAACAAAACAAAGAAAATCAACAACAACAAAACGGACTTCTTCCATCCCCAGAATGACCCAAAAATCTTGGGATGGGGCAAAACCCCAGAGAGTAAGACTCGTCCATTTCCCATGAAGGCACCCGGAAATTTCACGACCATGAGTGACACGATATCCAGAGACAAAAACTTGAGCACGAGCCTCACGCTCGCCATTTTTTCATATCCTGAAGAGTTCTCCTCATGGTCTGTAGATCAGTCCTGCCATACCTATGACCCGAAACATAAGCCGCGTTTGTGTTTTCAGACAACTGTCCAAACAGCCCTGGCCTACACACCCCAAAGGCTTAGGCCCATGGAGCCAAACCTGAGGACTGTACTTGCCCTCTCCAAGGGAATTGTGTGTACCCATTCCAATGGCCCCAATCCTACTAATAGGATAAACCTCCAAAGTTCCTGAGGCCATCCCAATAGTGGTGGCTTCCCAGGACAAACAGGAGCAATCTGAGCACATCAGAGCACCTTCCTGCACTCAGACTCATAGACTGATGTCCCCAGAGGAAAATAGGAATGAGCAGACCACTAGGCACTAATCGGATCTATTGCTATGGTTTCCAGGCATGTCTCCTCAGAGGCCTGGATTTCAATACCAGCATATGGCTGTTTCTTGACTCACCCATCAGAACAAATCTCATCTACATATGGGAAACTTGCACGGTGGAGCTGTGTCAAAGTCTCTGTTTAGAAGAACCCATCAGGGACCCAGTGCCACCGCTTCATTCCAAGGTCTCCATAGACACAAAAACATATTAGGACACATCCACAGGAGAGTCAATTTCAACTCAGCCTCCTCAGTTGCTCCCCCAGATCCAGCAGATCTAACCTTTCTTGTAGCTAGGAGAAAATTGGAATGCCAGGTGGGGTACCTAGCCATCCATCCTCAGAACCATGCTTGGAATCCTTGGCCTGGCGCCAACTAACAGGTCTCAATTGTCCTGGAGAAGAATCTTTGTAGTTTGGAGCTTCTCACAACTCCCATCGTGCGAAAACCCCCATGGCCTCGTGATTCCCCCCCTTCATGAAGGGGCCATCAGGGACAGAAAGTCCAACCTGAAGATCGTCTGATCCTCACCCTGACTTCAGATGCACGAGATCTCGATTCAGGTCTGTAGATTGTGCCTGCCATGTCCTCACCCATAAAAACTAAGCCTAGCTTGTGTTCTCAGACTTCAGTCCTCAGACTACTGGCCCACAAGCCCTCCAGTTTGGCAATCCAGAAGTACAATGCGGCACTCTGCCTGCTCCCTGGAAGAAGAACATTGCCCTCTGGGGCTACCCAGAAACCCCAAATGAGGATCAACCTGCACGCCATTTGGCTGTACACCAAATATATAGGCTGAAGTGGGCACAATTGCCCATTCTGACACAGCCTGAGCCTGGAACTCCTGGCCCCACCCAGACAGCTGGCCGCACACTGAGCACATCGGACCCGCCGTGGCCTTAGGTCGTCATCTCTACCCAACCTCGGTTTTCAGGCTTCAGAACCTTGACCTTATCTCCAATCACTGCCCAGGTTTGAAAATGTTGCAGAAATCCGAACTCGTTTCCTTGGCATGAAACCTCGTGGTTGGCATGTTGTCCAACTTTCAGTGTAGTTGAAACCAGTGTGGCACATGAGACCCAGCCCATGCTTGAGGGCCACATTGGTCTCAAACACACATTGTGACCCTCAGCCTGAGCCCGGTCCTCAGGCAAGGCCTCTCAGTGGCTGCATGAAGAAACAGCATATTGGGATTGCCATGCCCCTAGACCCTAATTTTTAACCATATTTCGGGTTGTCCCTTCACTCTTGCGCAGGGCTCTGCTTTGGAATTCCTCTTTTGGTGGGACACCTCAGGTAACAAACCCTAAAGGAGTCCTCCCATCCCACAGATTCACGAAAAATAATTGGGATAGGGCCAAATCCACAGAGAGGAAGATTCGTCCATGGCCCATGAGGCCTCCCCGACATTCCACGGCCATCGCTGATACAAAATCCAGAGACAAAAGCCTAACTAAGCGCCTCAGACTCGCTCTTTCTTCATATCCTGAAGAGTTCTTCTCATGATTTGTAGTTCGGCCGTGCCATACCTACGTTCCCAAACCTAAGCTGAGTTTGTGTTTTTTGAGTTCTGTCCTCAAAGTCCTGGGCCACACACCCTCCAGGCTGGGCCCCTGGAACCACACATTAGGACTGTGCCTAACCAATCCATGGGAATTCTGCGCATTCCATTATCCAAAACCGTACAAATTAGGAGAAACCTCCAAATTCCCTGAGGCCATACCAATGGTGTAGGTTGTCCGGGACAAAAAAGGGCCGTCTGACACCAGCTGAGCATCTACCTCCACTCATACCATAGATGGATGTCCCCAGAGAAGAAGATTGACCAGACAGGACCCCAGGCCATAATGGGATCCATAGCTTTGGTTTACAGGCATGTCTCCTCAAAAGCCTGGTTTCCAATACCAGCTGAGGGCTTCTCCTGAGGCACCCATCAGAACAAATCTCGTCTACACATGGGAAACTTACATGTTGGAGCTCTCTCAAAGCCTCTGGTTAGAAGGACATTTCAGGTTCCCGGTGCCAGCGCCTCATTCCAAGGTCTCCATGGAGACACACCCACATTAGGACCCATCCACAGGAGAGTCCATTTCAACTCAGCCCCCTCAGTTGCTCCCCCTGATCCAGCAGATCTAACCCGTCTTGTCGCTAGGAGATGATTGGAATGAGAGGCAGGCTTCCCAGACATCCATACTTAGAACCATTCTCAGAATTATGCTGTATGGGAAGTCCTGGAGCCAACCAACAGGTCTCAATAGTCCCGCAGAAGAATCTTTACTGTTTGGAGCATCTCACAACTCCCATCGTGGGCAAACCTCCATGGCCTCGTGATCCCGCCCCCTGTGCTTCATGAAGGGGCCATCAGGGACAGAAGCTCCAACCTGATCGATCGTCTGATCCTCGCCCTGACTTCAGATGCAGGACATCTTGATTCAGCTCTGCAGAGTGTGCCTGCCGTGCCCTTGCCCAGAAACGTAAGTCTAGTTTGTGTTCTCAACTTCCATCCTCACATTCCTGGCCCACAAGCCCTCCAGTTTGGCAATTCCAGAACTACAAGGCAGCACTCTGCCTGCTTTCTGGAAGAAAATCATTGCCCTCTGGGGCTACCCAGATTCCCCAAATGAGGATCAACCTGCATGCCACTTGACTGGACCCCAATTATACAGGCTGCCCTGGGCACTACTGCCCTTTCTGGCACAGCCTGAGACTGAACCTCCTGGCTCGCACCCACCCAGCTAGCCACACACTGAGCACATCAGACCCGCCATGGCCTTAGGTCATCATCTCTTTCCAACCTCGGTTTTCAGGCTTCAGAACCTAAACCTTATCTCCAGTCACCACCCAGGGTTGAACATGATGCAGGAATCAGAACTCCTTCCCCATGGCAAGAAACCTTGTGGTTGGCATGTTGTCCAACGTAAAATGTAGTTGAAACCAGTGTGGCCCATGAGGCCCTGCAGATGCTTGAGGACCAAGTCGTTCACAAACATGCATTCTGACCCTCAACGTGAGCCCAGTTCTCAAGTAAGGCCTCTCAGTGGCTGGACCAAAAGACAGCATATTGGGCTTGTCATGCCCCTAGGCCCCAATTTTTAACCAGATTTCTGGTTGTCCAGTCTCCCCTCCCCAGGTCTCGGCTTTGGAATCCCTCTTTTGGTGGGACACCTGAGGTAACAAAACTGAAAGGACTCCTCCCATCCCACAGTTTGACCCAAAACAATTGGAATCGGGCCAAATCCACAGAGCGGAAGACTCTTCCATGGCCCATGAGGCCTCCCGGACATTCCACGCCCATCGTTGACACAAAATCCAGAAACAAAAGCCTGAACAAGTGCCTCACAATCTCTCTTTCTTCATATCTGGAAGAATTCTCCTCACGGTCTGTAGATCGGGCCTGCCATACCTACGTCCCTAAACCTAAACTGAGTTTGTGTTTTAGACTTCTGTCTCCACAGTCCTGGTGCACACACCCTGCAGGCTGGGGCCCCTGGAGCCACATCAAAACTGTGCCTTCCCTCTCCACGGGAATTCTGCCCATTCCATTGTCCATAATCATAAAATTAGGAGAAACCTCCAAAGTCCCCAAGGCCTTCACAATAGTGTAGGCCGCCTGGGACAAACAAGGGCCATCTGACACCAGCTGAGCATCTAACTCCACTAATACCTTAGATGGATGTACACAGAGAAGAAGATTCAACCGGACAGGCCCCTAGGCTCTAAACGGAGCCATTGCTTTGGTTTGCAGTTATCTCTCTTCAGAGGCCTATATTCCAATAACAGTATATGGGGGTTTCCTGAGGCACGAATTAGAACAAATCTCGTCTCCACATGGGAAACTTGTCCTTTGGAGATGTCTCAAAACCTCCGGTTAGGAGAATCCTTCAGGGCCCATGCACCAACGCCCCATTCCAAGGTCTCCATGGACACAAACCCACATTAGCATCCATCCTCAGGAGAGTCCATTTCAACTCAGCCCCCTTGGTTGCTCTGACAGAGCCAGCATATCAAACCTGTCTATTTGCTAGGAGACAACTGCAATGTGAGGCGGGCTTCCCATGTATCCATTCTAAGATCCCTGCTCTGGTGTCATTCTGTATGGTATGTACTGGAGTGATACAAAAGGTCTCAATTGTTGATCAGAAGGAATCTTTGTTGTTTGGAGCATCTCACAACTTCCATTGTGGGTAAACCTCCATGGACTGGAGATGCTGTCCCCTTCATAAAGTGGCCAGAATGGACAGAAATTCAAACCTAAGCCTAGGTTTGAACCTCGCCCTGACTTCAGATTCATGATATCCCGATTCAGATCTGCAGAGGGTGCCTGCCGTGCCCTCGCCCAGAACCTACGCCTAACATGTGTTCTCAGACTTCCGTCCTCACACTCCCCGTCCACAAGGCATCCACTTTGGAAATTCCGGAGCCACAATGCAGCACTCTGCCTGTTCTCCAGAAGAAAAACATTGCCCTTGGGGCTAACCAGAAATACCAAATAAAGATCAACCTGCACGGCACTCAGTTGTACCCCAATTATACAATCTACCCTGGGCACTAATTCCCTGTCTGACACAGCCCAAGCTTGGACCTCCCGACCAACACGCAGACAGCTGGCTCCACGCTGAGCATATCGGACCCAACATGGTCTTAGGTCGTCATCTCTTCCCAACCTCGGTTTTCAGACTTCACAACCTAAACCTTATCTCCAATCACTGCCCAGGGGTGAATGACATGCAGAAATCAGAATTAATACTTCCCCATGGCAAGAACTCATGTGGTTGACATGTTGACTATCATTCAGTGTAGGAGAAACAAGCATGCACCATGAGTCCCCACCCATGCTTGAGTACCACGAGGGCATAAACACGCATTGTGACCCTCAGCATGAGTTCTGTCCTCAATGAAGGCCTCTCAGTGGCTGGACCATTAGAAGGCATATTGGGCTTGCCATGCCCCTAGGCCCGTATTTTTAGTTAGATTTCTTGTTGTCCAGGGTTCTGCTCGGGAATCCCTCTTTTGGTGGGACACCTTAGTTAACAAAACTAAATCCCACAGATTAACCCAAAACAATTGGGATCTGGCCAAATCCACAGAGAGAAAGACTCTTCCATGGCCCATGAGGACTCCTCGACATTCCACAGCCATCATTGACACAAAATCCAGGGGCAAAAGCCTGACAAGTGTCACACTTTCACCCTTTATTCATATCCCAAAAAGTTCTCCTCATAGTCTGTAAATCGGACCTGCCATACCTACATCCCCAAAGCTAAGCTGAGTTTGTGTTTTCAGACATCTGTCCCCACAGTCCTTGCCCACACACCCTCAAGGCTGGGCCCTTGGAGCCACACATCAGGTCTGTGCCTGCCCACTCCACAGGAATTCTTCCCATGCCATTGTCCATAATCATACAATTTAGGAGAAACCTCCAAAGTCCCCGAGGCCATCCCTATAGTGTAGGCCACCCGGACAAACAGGAGCGGTCTGACACCAGCTGAGCAACTACCTCCATTTCATAAAATAGACAGATGTCGACAGAGAAGAAGATTGAACCAGAGAGGCTCCTAGGACCTAATTGGATGCATTGCTGTGGTTTCTATGTATCTCTCCTCAGAGGCCTGGTTCTAATACCAGCATATGTGGGTATCCTGAGGCACCAATTAGAACAAATCTTGTCTCCACATGGAAAACTTGCTCTTTCGAGTTGTTTCAAAATCTCCGGTTAGAATCCTTTAGAGCCCTGGGGCCACCACCCCATTCCAACGTCCTCATGGACACAAACACACATTAAGACCCATCTTCAGGAGAGTCCATTTCAACTCAGCTCCCACGATTGCTCCTGCATAGCCATCAGATCGTACCTGTCTTGTGGCAGGGAGACAATTGGTGTAAGAGGCAGTCTGCTCAGGCATCCATCCTTAGAACCCGGCTCTGGAGTCATTCCATATGGGATGTCCTGGAGCCATCCAACAGTTCTCAATTTTCCCGCAGAAGGAATCCTTGCAGTTTGGAGCATCCCACAACTCCCAACGTGGGAAAACCTCCATGGCCTCGAGATTCCACCCCTTTGATGAAGGGGCCATCATGGACAGAAACTCCAACCTGCGCCTAAGTCTGATCCTCGTCCTGACTTCAGATGAATGAGATTTTGATTCGGATCTGCAGAGGGTGCCTGCCGTGCCCTCGCCCTGAAACTTAAGTCTAGCTTATGATCTCAGACTTACGTCCTCACACTCCTGGTCCCGACGCCCTCAAGTTTGGCAATTCTGGACCCACAATGCTGCACTCTGCCTGCCCACCAGAAGAAAAATGTTGCCCCAGTGAGCTTCCCTGACACAATAAATGAGGATGAACCTACATGGAACTCAACTGTACCCAAATTATACATTCTAACCTGGGCACTAATGCACTGTCTGACACAGCCTGAATCCATACCTCCTGAACAACACCCAGAAAGCTGACCGCACACTGAGCACATCGGACCCTCCATGACCTTAGGTTATCATCTCATCCCAACCTCGATTTTCTGGATTCAGAACTTAGATCTTATCTCCAGTCACTGCCCAGGGGTGAACATGATGCAGAAATCAGAATTCCTCCTTCCCCATGGAAAGAAACCTTGTGGTTCGTATGTTGTCCAAAGTTCAGTGTAGGAGAATCAAGCATGGCCCATGAGTCCCCGCCCATGCTTGATGCCTACATTGGGCACAAACATGCATTGTGACCCTCAGTGTGAGCACTGTACTCAAGTAAGACCTCTCAGTGGCTGGACCAAGGTACCCCATATGGGGATTGCCATGCCCTTAGGCCCCCAATCTTATACAGAGTTTGGGTTGTCCAGTCGCCCCTTCCCAGGGTTCTGCTCTGGAATCCCTCTTTAGTGGCACACCTGAGGTAAAAAAAAAAAAAAAAAAACAGAATGGACTCCTCCCATCCCACGGAATGACCCCAAAATATTGGGATCATCCAAATCCCCATAGAGGAAGTCTCACCCATGGTCCATGAGGACGCCCCTACATTCCACGGCCATCAGTGACACAAAATCCAGAGTCAAAAGCCTGAGCAAGTGCCTCACACTCACTCTTTGTTCATATCCTGAAGAGTTCTGCTCAAGGTCTGTAGATCGTGCCTCCCATACATATGTCCCCAAACCTAAGACGAGTTTCTGTTTTCAGACTTCGGTCCCCACAGCTCTGACCCACACACCCTCCATGCTTGAGCCCCTAGAGCCACACCTCAGGATTGTGCCTTCCCTCCCCAAAGGAATTCTGCCCATTTCATTGGCCACAAACTTGCAAATTAGGAGAAACCTCCAAAGTCAAAGTGGCCATCCCAATAGTGTAGACTGCCCAGGACAAATAGGGGCAATCTGACACCAGCTGAGGAACTACCTCCACTCAATCCCATAGACAGATGAACCGAGAGAAGAAGATTAAACCAGACAGGCCCCAGGCCCTAATCAGATCCATTGCCTTGGTTTCCAGGCATCTCTCCTCAGAGTTCTGGTTTCCAATACCAGCATATTGGGGGTTACTGAAGCACCAATGAGAACAAATCTTGTTTCCCCATGGGAAAAATGCTTCTTGGAGCTGTGTCAAAACCTCTGGTTAGGAGCATCCTTCAGAGCCCTGGTGCCACTGCCCCATTCCAAGGTCTCCATGGACACAATCCCACATTAGGACCGATCCTCAGGAGAATGCATTTCAACTCAGCCCCCTCGGCTGCTACATCATAGGCAGCAATCAAACGTGCCGTTTCGCTAGGAGACAATTGGAATGCAAGGCCGGATGCCCAGGCATCCATCCTTAGAACCCTGCTCTGCAATTGTTCCATATGGGATGTCCTGGAGCCATCCAATAGGTTTCAACTGACCCGCAGAAAATCCTTGTGGTTTGGAGCATCTCACTACTGCCATCATGGGAAAACACCAATGGCGGTGTGATGACCCCCCTTCATGAAGGGGCCATCATGGACAGAAACTCCAACCTGAGCCAATATATGAACCTCGCCCTGACCTCAGATGCATGAAATCTAAATTCAGCTCTGCAGAGTGTGCCTGCCATTTCCTCGCCCTGAAACCAAAGCAAAGCTTCAGTTCTCAGACTTACATCCTTGCATTCCTGGCCGCAAGGCCTCCAGTTTGGCAGTTCCGGAGCCAGAATGCAGCACTCTGCCTGCCGTCCAGAAGAAAGACTTTGCCTTATGGGGCTACAGAGAAACCCCAAATAATTATCTTCTGCATGCCACTCAACTGTACCCCAATTATACAGCGTATCTGGGCACGAATGCCCTGTCTGGCACAGCCTGAGTGCAGACCTCCTGAACGACACCTAGAAAGCTGGCCCCAAACTGAACACATCGGACCTGCCATGGCCTTAGGTCGTCATCTCTTCCAAACCTCGGTTTTCAGGCTTCAGAACCTAGACCTTATCTCCAATTAGTGCCCAGAGGTGAACGTGATGCAGAAATCAAAACTCCTCCTTCCCCATGGCAAGAAACCCTGAGGTTGGCATGTCCAAGGTTCACTGTAGGAGAAACCTGCAAGCTCAATGAGGTCCCGCCCAATATTGAGGACCACCTTGGGCACAAACACACATTGTGACCCTCAGCATGAGTCCACTATTCAAGTAACGTCTCTCAGTGGCTGGACCAAGAATCTGCATATGGGCTTGCCATGCCCAATGGACCCCAGGCCTAACCAGAGGGTGGGTATTCCAGTTGTATGTACCCAGTGCTCTGCTCTAGAATCCCTCTATTGTGGGGACACATGAGGCAGAAAACAGGACTCCTCCCTTCCCACAAAATGACCCCAATCTCTTGGGAGCCGGACAAATCACCAGAGAGGGAGACTTCCATGGCCCATGAGACCATGCTTACATTAAATGACCATCATGAATACAACATCCAGAGACATAAGCCTGAACGACCGCCTCTCACTCGCCTTACTTTCTAATCACAATGAGCTCCCCTCACGGACTGTAGATCACTCCTGCCATAACCTCAGCCCCAAACCTCAGCCGAGTTTGTGTTTTTGGATGTCTGTCCCCACAGCCCTGGCCCACACAGCCGCCAGGCTGGGGCCTCTGGAGCCACACCCCAGGACTGTCCTGCTCTCTCCAAGGAGACTATGCCCATTCCATTGCCCATAACCCCACAGAATAGGAGAAACATCAAGGCCCCCGAGGACATCCCACTACTATAAGCCTCTATGGACAAAGGCATCCTGACACAAGCTGAGCAACTACCTCCATGCAGAAACACAGACAGATGTTGGCAGAGACAGTAGATTGAACCAGACAGGCCCCTGGGCCCTAATCTGAACTCTTGCTTTGGTTTCCAGGTGTCACTCCTCAGAGGCCTGGGTTTGAAGACCAGCATCTGGGGCTTTCCTGAGACACCAAACAGAACAACGATCGTCTCCACATGGGAAGCTTCATTGTTGGAGCTGTGTCAAACCCTTCGGTTTGGAGAAACCTGCAGAGTCCCTGAGCCCCCGCCACATCCCAAGGTCTCCATGGCCACCAACCCACAGTATGACTCATCCTCAGGAGAGTCCATTTCTACTCAGCCCTCTGAGAAACCCGCCCAAGAGCCTGCAGATTGAGCCTGCCTTGCCCCAAGCAGCCAGTGGGAATGTGAGGTGGCATTTGCAGACATTCATGCTTAGACCCCTTCTCTCGAGTCTTTCTGTAGGGGTCATCCTAGAACAATCTCATAGTACTCGACTGTCCTACAGAGGAAACCTTGATGTTTGGGGCAGCTCATAACTCCCAGCGTTGGGAAACCTCCCTGGCCTCATGACGCCCCCACCCCCTTCAGGAAGGGGCCATAATGGACACAAACTCCAACCTGAGGCAACGTCTGATACTCGCCCTGACCTCAGATGCAGGAGATCTCGATTCAGTCTCTGCAGAGTGGGCCTGCCATGCCCTCGGCCCCAAACCTAACGCTAGCTTGTGTTTTCAGACTTCCCTCTTCACACTCCTGGCAAACAAGCCCTCCAGACTGGGAATTCCAGAACCACAACACAGTTTTCTGCCTGCCCACCAGAAGAAAAACGTTGCCCTATGGGGCTCTCCAGAAACCACAAATGAGAACCAACCTGCTCTGGCCTCGACCGCACCCTAACTGGAAAGGCTACCCTGGTCAGTAATGCTCTGTCTGACACAGCCTGACGTCCCGACAGACAAGGAAACAGCTGGCTGCACACTAAGCACATCAGACAGGCCATGGCCTTATGCCGTCATCTCTTCCCAACCTGGGTTTTCAGACATCTGACCCTAGATATTATATCAAATCCTGGCAAACGTGGGTAACTGAAGCACAAATCAGATCTTCTCCTTCCCCATGGCTGGAAAGCTTGCTGTTGGCATGGAGTCATACCTTCAGTGTAGGAGAAACCTTCATGGCCCCTGAGGCCAAGCCTAAACTTGAGTGCCTCCTTGGGTACAAACTCGCATTGGGACCATCAGCATGGGCCCCATGTCGAAGTAAGGTCTCTCAGGGCCTCGACCAAGAGCCCGCAAATGGGGCTTGCCAAGCCCCTATGATCCCAATCTTCACAAGAGCTCGAGTATTCCATTTGCTCGAACCCAGGACTGTGATCTGGAGTCCCTCTCCAGGAAGAACACCTGAGCCAGACAGCAGGACTCCACCCTTCCCACAAAATGTCCCCAAAATCTTAAGAGCTGGACCAACTCCTCAGAGAGGGAGACTCTTCCATAGCCCCTGAGGTCACCCCTACATTCCACGGCTATGGGAGACAAAACATCCAAAGACAAAAGCTTGCGTGACTGCCTCCCATTTGCCCTTCTTTCATAAGCTGAGGATCTCCTCTCACGGTCTGTGGGTCCATCCTGCCATGCTCTCGGCTCCACACCCAAGCCGAGTTTGTGTTTTCAGACTTCTGTACCCACAGCCCGGACCCACACACCCTCCAGGCTAGGGCCTATGGAGACACACTGAAGGACTGTGCCAGTCCTCTCCAAGAAAACTGTACCCAATCCATTGGCCACAACCCTAGAGATTAGGAGAATCCAATAAGGTCTCCAAGGCCATGCCTCGGCCATGGACTAAGAGGGGCACTCTGACACCAGCTGAGCAACTATCTTCACTTAGATACTCAGACAGTGTCCCCAGAGACAGAAGATTGAAACGGACAGGCATCTAGGCTCTAATCTGAACCCTAGCTTTGGTTTCCAGGTGTCTCTACTCAGAGAACTGGTTTGAAGACCAGTATCTGGGGCTTTTCTG
Source organism: Mustela nivalis (assembly GCF_964662115.1). Taxonomy (NCBI): domain Eukaryota; kingdom Metazoa; phylum Chordata; class Mammalia; order Carnivora; family Mustelidae; genus Mustela; species Mustela nivalis. The sequence continues at coordinate 82,439 of NW_028135116.1, forward strand.
AGGCACCAAAGAGAACCTGTCTCATCTCCACATAGGGATCTCTTTTTAATTGGAGCAATATTACACCCTTCGGTTAGGCGAATACTTCATGGCCCCTGAGCTGCCAACATATTCCAAGGTCTCCATGCACACAAACCCACATTATGACCCATCCGCAGGAGAGTCCATTTCAATTCAGCCCCCTAGTTAGCTCGCCCCAGAGCCAGTAGTTCAAACATGTCTTGTCACAAAGAGCCAATGGGAATGTGAGGTATGCTGTACAGGCATCCATCCTTCGAATCCTGCTCTCCAGTCTTTCCGAATGGGACATCCTGGAGCCATTCAACAGGACTCGACTATCCATCAGATGGAAAGCTTGTGGTATGGGTCAACGCACAAACTAGAGTTTGTGCTGGTGTCTAAGGTGCTGTGCAGGATTCTCCAATCTTGAGGGTTTGGCACAGGTCGAAGGGCATGGTTTCCTACTGGGGACAGGAGATATTTTATTGTGTGGCTCAGGGACCACATGTTGTATCCTAAGTTGGTATTTCAGAACAGGACCCTGAGGACAGATGCCTGAAAACCTAATCTAGTGTTCCAATGACGTCCTAGGAGCATGTCAGGTACAATCTTCTGACCCAGGAACATTGAAATGGCTGTCTGCTTGGATGTAGGTGATCAGGGCGTTTCAGACTGGCATTTGTGTCCAGTGCTGCCGACAATATTGGGTCGGGCTCAGGGCTCTTGCGTGTTTCTCCTAAACTGGAAGGTTTGGGCAGGTTTGACGGGCACAGTTTCCTTGGGGATGGCAGGCCCAGTCATGTGTTGTGGATCCAGAGACCCTGTCCTGGAGGGCATATGAGCCATGGTTTTGGGAGAGAAGTCTGCAAACACAAATGTGGGTTATTGTTAGTGGAAAGGTGATCACAGGCCCAATGAGTAGACCTGGAGTGCAGCTTGTCAGGAGTAATTAGGGTGACTGGAAGGCAGTAGCACAGGCTTTTCTCTCTATATTGTGTGTCCAGGATGGCCTTGGAATGCAGGTATAGTCTCATGGGTCCATGGGAAACTTTTCCTCTCTATGGATCTGTGCAGCTCATAGTTTGGTGGCTTTTTTGGGGAAGGGAAGAGTGTTGTTTTCCATCTTATGGGTGCCCCCAAACAGGGATTCCAGATACAGGCTCTTTTTCTGGGCATCTGGGACTTCCCACCAAGGGTTAGGATTTGCACCTAGGGGTGTATGAGGCCTGCAATGCAGGATCATGATGGTGCAACTGAGAGGGATTGTTTGAAAGCTTACTCAGGCTGAGTCTCACAATGCCTGTTTGCTCCCATGGCGGCCCTCAGGAGTGGGAGTGGTTTCATTGGTCATATATCTGGCTCCCTCTTAGAGAGTTGGACACCCAACCCAACAGCCAAATGTCCTGCCATGAGGAAGGATGAGTTCTCTTCTGTCAGGTTCCTCTGTGCTTCAGGTTGCCCCATTGGCAGGGTTTCCAGCAAGGTCTCGAGATAGGTGCCTGAATACCAAGGATGGGTGGAGATGACGTACTTGGGCCATAGCAATCCCAAATGCTAGATATGAGGCCTAAAACTCGGTCGGGGCTCAGGCTCTGTCAGACACAGCGCTAGTGGCCATGGCAGCCTTTATATCAGAGTAGATTCGAGGGCGGAGCAGATTGATCCTCATGTGGAGTTTCTTGGGAAGATTCCCAGGCATTTGTTCATTCAATAGGGAAGGCAGAATGCTGTGTTGTGGCTCCAGGTTTCCCAATCACGAGAGCTTGGGAACCAGTCAGTTTTGGGTGGAATTGTAAACAAAAGCTATGGTTCAATTCAGTGCCAAGCAGAAGGCAGTTCCAATTTGTAGCAGTTTACTCGAGACATCCAGCACTGGAATAAGGGTGGATGTCAGATGCTTGCTCACACTAGAGTTTTTGTCTATGATGACCGACAAGTGGAGGGGTGGTATAAAGAGGCCATGGAGGAGTTCACATGCTGAGGCCTGTGAACTGCTGCAAAAAGTAACATTTCTTTGTACAGTGTAGGTGAAGTCTGGTTTGTTTACTCTAGGTTTCCCCATGTGGAAAGTTTGTGAAGAAGAGCTCTCCGGCATGGATGCCAGGAAAGCACACCTCCATTGACAATTGCAGCTGAGGAACATGGCAGATTCGTTCTGGTGGCTCTGGGACAAAGTGCCAAGGCCTTGAGTTGACATGGGATCTCTTGCAGATGGGTCACAATGCTTGTTTGTTACCAGGGAGAACTTAGAATGTGCTGGTTGCTAAGGTGCCATGCAGGATTCTCCTACCCTGAGGGTTTGGCACAGGTCGAAGAGCATGGTATTCTTTTGGGGACAGGGGATGTTCTGTCGTGTGGCTCAGAGACCACATGATGTGTCATAGATTGGTATTTCAGAACAGGCCCCTGAGGACAGATGCCTAAAAACCTAATGGGGTTCCATTGAGAGCCTAGGGGCATTTTAGGTTCAATCGTCTATCTCACGATCATTGACTTGGCTATTTCCCTGGATGTAGGTGATAAGGGTGTTTCAGACTGCGCATTTCCATCCCAAGTGGCCGGCAATATTGGTGTGGGCTCAGGGGCCACACAGGTTTCTCCTAATCTGGAAGGTTTGGGCAAATCTGATATGCACAGTGTCCTTGGGGTTGGCAGCCAGAGTTCTGTGTTGTGGCTTCAGAGATAACATTCTGGTGGGCATGTGAGCCATGGTTTTGGGAGAGAAGTCTGCAAAAACAAATACAAATTAGGGTGAGTGGCGAGGTGATCACAGGCCCAATGCGTAGACCTGGAGGGAAGCTCTTCATGAACTATAATTAGGGAGACTGGAAGGCAGTAGCACAGGCTTTTCTCTTTGGATTGTGTGTCCAGCATGGCCTTGGAATGCAGGTGTGGTCTCATGGGTCCATGGGAGTCTTTTCCTCTCTATGGATCCTGGTGGCTCTCCATAGTTTGGTGGCTTTTTCGGGGAAGGGGAGAGTGATGTTTTCCACCTTATGGGTGCCCCAAAACAGGGATTCCAGAGACGGGCTCTGGTTCATGGCATCTGGGACATCACAACAAGTGCTAGGATTTGGGCTTAGGGGCATATTAGGCCTGCAATGCGGGTTCATGGTGGTGCAACAGAGAAGGATTGTTTGAAAGCATGCTCAGGCTGAGGGTCACAAGGCCTGTTTGCCTCCAGGGCATCCCTGAGGAGTTTGTGTGGTCTCACTGGACTTGTAAATGACTCCCCCTTTCAGGGTTGAACACCCATCCTAACAGCCAAGTTTCCTGATATGAAGAAGGAGGAGTTCTCTATTGTGCTTCAGGATGCCCCATTGTCAGGGATTCCAGCAAAGGTCTGGGGACAGGTGCCTGAATACCAAGGATGGGTAGAGATGAAATACTTGAGCCATGGCAATCCCAAATGCTAGATGTGGGGCTCAAACTCTGGTGACTGACACTAGGTCTGGGCTCAGGCTCTGTCAGACACAGCACTAGTGACCAGGGCAACCTATAAATCAGGGTCCCTCCGATATAGGGCCGAGCAGATTGATCTTCATGTGGGCTTTCTGGCCAGACTCACCAGGCACTTGTTTCTATCGGGAAGGCAGAATGCTGTGTTGTGTCTCCATAATTCGCTATCAAGAAGGCTTGGGGACCAGTCGGGTGAGGAAGGAATTGTAAACACAAGCTACAGTTCAATTCACTGCCAAGCGGAAGGCAGTTCCTGTGTCCAGCAGCTTTTTCGAGATATCCAGCACCTTAGTAAGGGAGGACGTCGGATATTTGCTCACACTGGAATTTGTGTCTATGATGTCTGACAAATGGAGGGGTGGCGTCAAGAAGCCATGGAGGGATTTTCACGTTGAGACTCATGAGCTGCTCCAAATAGCAAGGTTTCGTTCTACTGGACAGGTGGAGTGTGGTTTATTTGCTCCAGGGTCCCCCATGTGGAAAGTTTGGGTAGCAGAGCTCTACCGCATGGATGCCTGGAATGTTCAACTTCATTGACCATTGCAACTGAAGAACATGGCAGCTTTATTCTGGTGTCTCTGTAGCAAAGTACCAAGTCCTTGATTTGACATGGAATCTCTTGCAGATGGGCCACACAGCTGGTTTGTTACCAGGTAGATCTTAGAATGTGCTGGTGGCTTAGTAGTTGTGCAGGAATCTACTACTCTGGGATTTTGCACAGATTGTAGGGCACGGTTTCCTTCTGGGGACAGGAGATGTTCTGTTGTGTGGCCCAGCCACCACATGTTGTATCATAAGTTCGCATTCTAGAACAGGCCTCTGAGGACACATGTCTGAAAACCGAATCAATGGTTCCAATGACGTCCTAGGGGCATGTTAGGTTCATTATTCTGACTCAGGACCATTGACTTGGCTGTGTTCCTGGATGTAGGGGATCAGGGTATTTCAGACTGTGCATTTGTGTTCAGAGCGGCCGCCGAAATTGGGGTAGGCCCAGAGGCCTTGTAGGTTTCTCCTAATCTAGACAGTTTGGGTAACTGTGATGGAAACAGTTTCCTTGTGGATGGCAGGGACAGTCCTGCAGTGTGGATCCAGAGACCCCATCCTGGAGGGCATGTGTGCCATGGTTTTTGTAGATAAGTCTGCAAACACAAATTTGAATTAGGGTGAGTGGCGAGGTGATCACAGGCCCAATGCATATACCTTGAGAGCAGCTCATCTGGAACTGTAATTAGGGTGAATAGAAGGCAGTAGCACAGGCTTTTCTCTCCGGATTGTGTGTCCAGGATGGCCTCGGAATGCAGGTGTGTTCTCATGGGTCCATGGGAGACATTGCCTCTCTATGGATCCTGGTGGCTCCTCATAATTTGGTGACATTTTTGGGGAAGGGATGAGTGCTGTTTTCCATCTGAAGGGTGCACCAAAACAAAAATTCCAGAGATGGTCTCTGGGTCTGGGCACCTCGAAAATCCCACCAAGTTTTATGATTTGAACCTACAGGCATACCAGGCCTGAAATGAGGGATCATTGTGGTGAATCTGAGAGGGATTTTTTGAAAGCATGCTCAGGGTGAGGGTCACAATGCCTGTTTGTGCCAAGGGTAGTCCTCAGGAGTGTGTGTGGTGTCATTGATGTTGTAACTGGCTCCCCCTTTGAGGGTAGAACACCCATCCCAAAAGCCAGGTTTATTGCCATGGGGAAAGAAGAGTTCTCTATTGTGCTTCAAGTTCCCTAATTGGCAGGGATCCCTGCCAAGGTCTGGGGACAGGTGCCTGAATATCAAGGATGGGTAGAGATGACATACTTGGGCCATGGCAATCCCAAATGCTAGATATGGGGCCTGCTCTCTAGTGGCTGAAACTCAGTCGAGCTCAGGCTCTGTCAGACACGGCACTAGTGGCCATGGCAGCCTATAAATCGGTGTTGACTCGAGGGCCGACCTGATTGATCCTCATGTGGGTTTTCAGGGCAGACTCACCAGGCATTTCTTCATTCGATGGGGAAGGCAGAATGCTGCGTTGTGGCCCCAGATTTCCCTATCAAGAGGGCTTAGGGACCAGTCAGGTGAGGATGGAATTGTAAACACAAGCTATGGTTCAATTCAGTGCCAAGTGGAAGGCAGATCCAATGTGCAGTGGTTTATTCAAGACATCCAGCACCGGGATAAGGGTGCATGTCAGATGTTTGCTTAGACTGGAGTTTGTGTCTATGATGACTGACCAATGGAGTGGTGGCATCAAGAGGCCATGGAGCAGTTTACACGCTGAGGCCTGTGAGTTGATCCAAACATAAGGTTTCCTTCTACTGGACAGGGGAGGTCTGGTTTGTTTACACCAGGTTCCCACATGTGCAAAGTTTGGGTAGCATAGTACTCGCACGTGGATACTGGAAAGCACACCTACATTGACCATTGCACCTAAGGAACATGGCAGGTTCTTTCTGGTTGCTCTAGGGCAAAGTACCAAGGCCTGGTTTCTAATGAAGTTGGGTCACAATGCAGTTTTGTTACCACGGAAATCTTACTATGTGCTGGTGGCTAAGGGGCCATGTATGATTAGTCTATCCTGATGGTTTGACACCGGTCGAAGAACACGGTTTCTTTCTGGGTATCGAAGATGTTCTGTTGTGGGGCTCACGGACCAAATGTTGTATCATAAGTTGGAATTCCAGAACAGGCCTCTGAGGACAGATGCCTAAAAACTTCATCTAGGGTTCCAATGAAGTCCAAGGGGAATTTCAGGTTCAATCATCAGACTCAGGACCATTGACTTCGGTGTCTGCCTATATGTAGGCAATCAGGGTGTTTCTGACTGTGCCTTTGTGTACAGAGTGGCCTCCAATATTGGGGTGGGCTCTGGGGCCTTACAGGTTTCTCCTAATCTTGAAGGTTTAGGAAAATTTGTGGGCACGGTTTCTTTGGGGGTGGCAGGCACAGTCCTGTGGTGTGGCTCCAGAGACTCCATCGTGGAGGGCATGTAAGCCATGGTTTTGGGAGAGAAGTCTGCAATCACAAACTCGGATTAGGTTGAGTTGCGAGGTGATCGTAGGCCCAATGCATAGACCTGGAGGGCAGATCGTCAGGAACTGTAAATCACGTACCTCGAAGGCACTAGCACTGGCTTTTGTATCTGGATTGTGTGTCCATGATAGCCTTGGAATGCAGGTGTGTTCTAATGTTTCCATGAGAGTATTTTCCTCTCTACAGATCCTGGAAGCTCCCAATAGTATGGTGGCTTTCTCGTTTGAATGGAAGAGTGCTGTTTTCAATCTTAGATGTTCCCTAAAAAGGGATTCCAGAGAAGGGCTGTGAGTATGGGTGCTTGGAAAATCCCACCAGGATTAGGATTTGGGCCTAGGGGAGTACCAGGCCTACAATGTGTGACTTGGAGGTACAACTGAGAGCGTTTGTTTGAAAGCATGCTAGTCTGAGTGTCACAATGCCTGATGTGATTAGGGCAGCCCTTATGAGTGGGAGTTGTCTCCTTGGCCATGCAGCTGGCTACCACTTTAATGTAGGACACCCATCCCAACTACCAGGATTCCTGCCATGGAAAAGGAAGAATTCTCTATTGTGCCTCAGGTTCCCCCATTAGCAGGTATTCTAGCAAATGTCTGGGGACAGATGCCTGAATACCAAGGATGGGTAGAAATGAGGGACCTGAGACATGGCCAGTCTCACATGCCTGACTCTCTGAGTAGCTGACATGAATTGAGCACACAGGCTCTGTCAGAAACAGAACTAGTGGTCAGGGCTGAGTATGAATCAGGGATCCCTCAAGGGCTGAGCAGATTGATCCTCATGCAGAGTTTCTGGGCAGAATCACCATGCCCTTCTTCTTTCTAAGGGGAAGGCAAAAAGCTGCGTTGTGTCCCCAGAATTCCCTATCAAGCGGGCTTGGGGACCAGTAGGGTGAGGATGGAATTGTAAACTCAAGCTAAGGTTCAATTCAGTGCCAAGCAAAAGGCAGTTCCATTGTGCAGTGTCTGATTCCAGATATCCAGCACCTGAGTAAAGGTAAAAGTCAGACATTTCCTCATGCTGGAGTTTATGTCTATGATGACCGATGAATGGAGGGGTGGCGTCAAGAGGCCATGGAGGATTTCATATGCTGGGGCTTGTGAGATGCTTCAAACAGCAAAGTTTCCTTCTACCACACAGGGGGAGTCTGGTTTATTTGCTCCAGGGTCCCCCATGTGGAAAGTTTGGGTAGCAGAGCACTCCCACGTGGATGCCTGAAAAGCACACCTCCATTAAAATTGCAGCTGAGAAACATGGCCAATTCGTTCTGGTGGCTCTTGGGCGAATTACCAAGGCCTGGAGTTGACATGAAGTCTCATGAAGATGGGTCATAATGCAGGTTTGTTACCATGGAGACCTTACAGTTTGCTGGTGGCTAAGGGACCATGTAGGATTCATCTACCCTGAGGGTTTGACACTGGTCAAAGGGCACGGTTTCCTTCTCGGACCAGAGATGTTCTGATGTGGGGCTAACGGACCAAATGTATCATAATTTGGTATTGCAGAACAGGCCTCTGAGGATAGATGCCTGAAAATTTAATCTAGGGTTCCAATAAAATCCTAACGGAATGTCAGGTTCAATCCTCTGACTCAGTATCATTGACTTCAATGTCTGCCTAGATGTAGGTTATCAGGGTGTTCCAGACTGTGCATTTGTGTACAGAGTGGCAACCAGTATTGGGGTGGGCTCAGGGGCCTTGCAGGTTTCTCCTAATCTGGAAAGATAGGGCAATTTGATGGGCACAGTTTCCTTGGCAATGGTGGGCACAGTCCTGTGGTGTGGCTCCAAAGACCCCATGCTGGAGGGCATGAGAGCCATGGTTTTGGGAGGGAAGTCTGCAAACACAAATGCGGGTTAGGTTTAGTGGCGAAGTGATTGTAGGCCCAATGCATACTCCTGGAGGGAAGCTCCGTGTGAAATGTAAATCGCATGCCTCAAAGGAGGTAGCACAGGCTTTTTTATCTGGATTGTGTATCCACGATGGACTAAGAATGCAGGTGTGGTCTCAGGTGTCCATGGGTGATATTTCCTCTCAAGTATCCTGGCGGCTCCTTATAATGTGGTGGCTTTCTCAGAGAGGAAAGAGTTCTGTTTTCCATATTAAGGGTGTCCCATAACAGGGATTGCAGAGAAGTGCTCTGGCTCTGGGCACCTGGAAATACCCACCAAGGGTTATGATTTGGGCATAGGGGCTTACCAGGCCTCCAATGCAAGTCCTGGAGATACAACTGAGAGCGTTTGTTTGAAAGCATGCTCAGGCTGAGGGTCACTATGCAAGCTTTTGCATAGGGTGGCCCTCAGGAATGGGGGTGGTCTCAATGGCCATTCAGTAGGCTAACACTCTGAGTGTTGGACACCCTTCCGAACTTACAGGAATCCTGCCATGGGGAATGAGATTTTCTCTATTGTGATTCAGGTTCCCTCATTGGTAGGGATTCCAGGAAAGGTCTGGGGACACATGCCTGAATACCAAGGATGGGTAAAGATGACGGCTCTGTTCCGTGGCCAGTCTAACATGCGGGATATGGGCCCCGCCTTCTAGGTGGCTGACACGAGGTCGGGGCTTAGGCTCTGTCAGACACAACACTAGGGGCCAGGGCTGTCTATAATTCAGGGTTCCCTCAAGGGACAAGTAGATTGATCATAATGTGGAGTTTCTGGGCAGACTCACCAGGCCCTTCTTCTTTCTATTGGGAAGGCAGAATGCTGTGTTGTGGCTGCAGAATTCCCTATCATGAGGGCTTATGGAACAGTAGGGTGAGGATGGAATTGTAAACCCAAGCTATGAATAAATTCAGTGACAAGCGAATGGCATTTCCAGTGTGCAGCGGCTGATTCGAATATCCAGCACCTGAGTAAGCGCAGACGTCAGATGTTTGCTCAAGCTGGAGTTTGTGTCTATAATGACCGACAAATGGAGAGGAGTTGAAAAGAGGTCATAGAGGATTTCCCACACTTGAGCTTGTGAGATGCTCCAAACAGCCAGGTTTCCTTCTACAGGACAGGGCAGTCAGATTTGTTTGCTCGAGAGTCCCCCATGTGGAAAGTTTGGGTAGCAGAGCACTCCCACATGGATGCCTGGAAAGCACACTTCCACTGAACATTGCAGCTGAGGAACATGGCAGGTTCTTTCTGAAGGCTCTGGGGTGAAGTACCAAGGCCTGTAGTTGACATGGAATCTCATGAAGATCGCTCACAATGCTGGCTTGTTACCAGTGAGATCTTAGATTCTGCTGGTGGCTACGGGCCAAGTAGGATTCATCTACCCTGAGGGTTTGACACAGTTCCAAGAGCACGGCTTCCATCTAGAGAAAGGAGATGTTCTGTTGTGGGGATCAGGGACCATATGTTGTATCTTAAGTTGGTACTCCAGAACAGGTCTCTGATTACAAATGCCTGAAAACCTAATCAGGGGTTACAATGAGGTCATAGGAGCATGTCAGGTTCAATCTTCTGACTGAGAAACACTGACTTGGGTATCTGCCTGGATTCAGGTGATCAGCGTATTTCAGAATGCACATTTGTGTCCAGAGGGGCCTCCAGTATTGGGGTGGGCTCAGGGGCCTTGCAGGTTTCTCCTTATCTCGAAGTTTTAGGCAAATGTGACGGACACATTTTCCTTGGGGATGGCAGGCACAGTCCTTTGGTGTGGCTCCAGAGACCCCATCCTGGAGGAAATATGAGCCATGGTTTCGGGATAGAAGTCTGTAAGCACAAACTCGGGTTAAGGTTAGCGGTGAGGTGATCGCAGGCCCAATGCATAGACCTGGAGGGCAGCTCGTCTGGAACTATAAATTAGTTGCCTTGAAGGTGGTAGCACAGGCTTGTGTATCTGGCTTTTGTGTCCAGGATGGCCTCGGAATGCAGGTGTGGTCTCATGGATCCATGGGAGATTTTTCCTCTCAAGGATCCTAGCGGCTCCCTATACTATGGTGGCTTTCTTGGCGAAGGGGAGAGTGCTATTTTCCATCTTAGGGTTGTCCCAAAACAGGGATTCCAGAGACAGGCTGTGTTTCTGGTCCCCTGAAAAATCCCACCAGGTGTTAGGATTTGTGCTTAGGGGAATATCAGGCCTGCAAATTTGGATTCTGGAATGCAACTGAGAGTGTTTGTTTGAAAGCATGCTCATGTTGGGGGTCACAATGCCTGCTTGTGTCCAGGGCGGCCCTCATGAGTGGGCGGGTTATCATTGGCCATTCAGCTGGCTACCACTCTGAGGTCTGGAAACCCATCCCAAGAGCCATCATTCCTGCCATGGGGAAGGAGGATTTCCCTATTGTGCTTCTGGTTCCCCCATTGGCAGGGATTTCAGCAAATGTCTGGGGACAGATGCCTGAATCAAAATGGGTAGAGATGACAGCCCTGGGACATGGCTGGTCTCACATTCTGGGGTTGGAGCCCAGTCTCTGGGTCCTGACACGAGGTCAGAGACGAGGTCTGTCAGACTCAGCGCTAGTGGCCAGGTAAACCTATAAATGGGGTTCACTCGAGGGTCGAGTAGATTTATCCTCATGTAGGGTTTCTGGGCAGTCTCTCCAGGCTGTTTTTTCTTGCTATGGGGAAGGCAGAATGCTGTGTTGTGGCTTCAGAATTCCCTATCAAGAGAGCCTACTGAACACCAGGGTGAGGATGGAATTGCAAACCCAAGCTACTTTTTTTTTTTCAAGATTTTATTTATTTGTCAGAGAGCGAGCGAGAGCAAGCACAGGCAGACAGAGTGGAAGGCAGAGTCAGACGGAGAAGCAGGCTCCCTGCGGAGCAAGGAGCCTGATGTGGGACTCGATCCCAGGACGCTGGGATCATGACCTGAGCCGAAGGCAGCTGTTTAACCAACTGAGCCACCCAGGAGTCCCGCCAAGCTACTTTTAAATTCAGTGCCAAGCATAAGGCAATTCCAGTGTGTAGCAGCTGATTCAAATATCCAGCACTTGAGTAAGTGCAGATATCAGTTGATTGCTCACGCTGGAGTTAGTGTCTATGATGACCAACAAATGGATGGGTGGCCTCAAGAGGCCATGGAGGATTACCCACCCTCAGGCTTGAGATACTCCATACAGAAAAGATTCCTTTTACCGTACAGGGGAGTCTGGTTTGTTTCCTCCAGGGTTCCCCATGTGGAAAGTTGGTATCAGAGCACTCCCGCTGGATGCCTGGAAAGTACACCTACATTGACCATGGCAGCAGAGGAACATGGCAGTTTCATTCTGGTGTCTCTGGGCCGAAGTACCAAGGGCTGGAGTTGTCATGGAGTCTCATGAAGATGGGTCACAATGCTGGTATTTTGTCAGGGAGATCATAGAATGTGCTGGTTGCCAGGGGGCCTTGAAGGATTCATCTACCCAGAGTGTTTGACACAGGTCCAGAGCACAGCTTTCTTCTAAGGACAGATGTTCTTTTGTGTGGATCAGTGACCATATTGTATCGTACATTGATATGCAGAACAGCCTTCTGAGTACAGATACCTGAAAACCTATTCTAGTGTTCCAGTGAATCCTAGGAGCATGTCAGGTTCAATCTTCTGTCTGAGGACCATTGACTTGGATATCAGCCTGGATGTAGATGATATGGTGTGTCAGACTGTGCATTTGCGTCCAGAGTGGCCTCCAATATTGGGCTGGGCTTAGGGGACTTGCAGGTTTCTCCTAATCTAGAGTGTTTGTTTAATAGTGAAAATCACAGTTTCCTTTGGGAAGACCGGTACAATCCCGTGGTGTGGCTCCAGTTATCACAAACTGGAGGGCATGTGAGCCATGGTTTTGGGAGGGAAGTCTGAAAACACAAACTTGGGTTAGGGTTAGTGGCAAGGTTATCACAGGCCCAATGCATAGACATGGATGGCAGCTCTTCAGGAACTGTTAATCCGGTGACTCAAAGGCAGAATCACAGGCTTTTTTCTCTGTATTGTGTGCAGGATGGCCTCAGAATGCAGTTGTGGCCTCATGGGTCCATGGGAGATTTTTCCTCTCTAAGGATCCTGGTGGCTCCCAATAGTTGGTGGCTTTTTCGGGGAAGGGAAGAGTGCTGTTTTTCATGTTAGGGGTGCCCCAAAATATGGATTCCAGAGACGGACTCTGGGTTTGGTCCCCTGGAAAATCCCACCAAGTGTTAAGATTTGGGCCTAGTGGCTTACCAGGCCTGCATGCAGGATCCTGGAGGTGCAACTGAGAGGTCTTGTTTGAAATCATTCTCAGGCTGAGGGTCACAATACTTGCTTATGCCCAGGTGGCCCTCATGAGTGGGCGTGGTCACATTGGCCATGCAGCGGGCTCCCACTTTGAGGGTTGGACAACCATCCCAACAGCCAGAATCCTGCCATGGGGAAAGAGGAGTTCTCTATATTGCTTCAGGTTCCCCCATTAGCTGGGATTCCAGCAAAGGTCTGGGGACAGAGGCCTGAATACCAAGGATGGGTAAAGATGATGGACATGGGCCATGGCCAGTATCAAATCGTGGATATGGGCCCCGATCACTGGGTGGCTGACACTAGGTCTTGGCTCAGGCTCTGTCAGACACAGCACTAGTGCCCAGGGCAGCCTATAAATTGGGGTTCCCTCGAGTGCCGAGCAGATTGATCCTCATGTATGGTTTCTGGGCAGACTCACCAGGCCCTTCTTGTTTGTAAGGGGAAGGCAGAATGCTGTTTTGTGGCTCTAGAATTCACTATCAAGAGGGCTTGTGGACCAGGAGGCTGAGGATGGAATTGTAAACCTAAGCTATGGTTACATTCTGTATCAAGCGAAAGAAGTTTCCAGTGTGCAATGTTTGAATCCAATATTCAGCACTTGAGTGAGGGTGGATGTCAGATATTTGCTCATGCTGGAGTTTGTGTCTATAATGACACAAAAATGGAGGGGTGGCGTCTAGAGGTTATGGAGGATTTCCCAATCTGGTGTTTTTGAGATGCTCCAAACAGCAAGGTTTCCTTCTACCAGACAGGGGCAGTCTGATTTGTTTCCTCCATGGTTCCCCATGTCGAAAGTTCGGATAACATAGATCTCCCACATGGGTGACTGGAAAGCACACCTTCATTGACCATGACAGCGAAGGAACATGGCATCTGGTGGCTTTGAGGCGAAGAAATAAAGACTGGATTGGACATGGAACCTCATGAAGATGGGTCAAAATGTTGGTTTGTTACCAGGGAGATCTTAGAATGTGCTGGTGGTTAATGGGCCATGCAGGATTCATCTAGCCTGAGGATTTGACACAGGCCCAAGAGCCTGGATTGCTTCTGGGGGCAGGAGATATTCTGTTGTGGGGCTCAGCGGCCATATGTTGTATCATAAATTGGTAATCCAGAACAGGTCTCTGAGGACAGAAGCCTGAAAACCTAATAAAGGGTTTGAATGAGGCCCTAGGGGAATGTCATTCAATCTTCTGACTCAGGATCATTGACTCTGGTGTCTGACTGGATGCAGGTGATGAGGGTGTTTCAGACTGTGCATTTGTGTCCAGAGTGGCATCCAATACTAGGGTTGGCTCAGGTTCCTTGCAGGTTTCTCCTTATATGGGGTTTTTGGACAACTGTGATGGGTAGTTTCCCTGGGGATTGCAGGAACTGTCCTGTGGTGTGACTCCAGAGACCCCATCCTGGAGGACATGTGCGCCATGATTTTGAGAGAGAAGTCTGCAAACACAAACTTAGGTTAGGGTTAGTGGCAAGGTGATCATAGTCCCAATCCATAGACCAGGAGGGCAGCAAGTCTGGAACTGTAAATCACGTAACTCAAAGGTGGTAGCACAGGTAATTGTATCTGGATTTAATTTCCAGAATGGCCTTTATTGCAGGTGTTGTCTCAAGGGTCCATGGGAGATTTCTCCTCTCAAGGATCCTGGCGGTTCTCAATAGTTTGTTGGATTTCTCCGGGAAGGGATGAGTACTGTTTTCCAGCTTAAGCGTGCCCCAAAACAGGCATTCCAGAGATGAGCTCTGGGTCTAAGTGCTTGGAAAATCCCACCAAGGGTTAATATTTAGGCCTAGGGCCATACCAGGCCTGCAATGCGGGATCCTGGAGGTGCAACTGAGAGCGTTTGTTTGAAAGTATGGTCAAGCTGAGGGTCCCAATGCCTGCTTGTGCCCCGGAGGCCATCAGGATTGGGCGATGTCTACTCAGCCATGCAGCCAGTTCCCATTCCTAGGGTTGGACACCCATCCAAAAGCCAGGATTCCTGCCATGGCGAAGGATGAATTCTCTATTGTGCTTCAGGTCCCCCCATTGGTAGGGATTCCAGCTAAGATCTAGGGGACAGATGCCTGAATACCAAGGATGGGTAGTAATGACAGCCCTGGGCCATGGCCGGTCTCACATGGTTAATGTGGGCCCCACCCTCTGGGTTGCTGACACGAGATAGGGGCTCAGGCTCTGTCAGACACAGCACTAGTGGCTAGGGCAAACTATAAATAGGGGTTCCCTCCTGGGCTGAGTATATTGATCTTCATGTGCAGTTTATGGGCAGACTCACCAGGTCCTTCTATCTATGAAGAAGGCAGAATGTTGCATTGTGGCTCCAGAATTCCCTATCAAGCGATATGGCAGACCAGTAGGGTGAGGATGAAATTGTAGTCTGAAGCTAGGCTTAAATTCATTGCAAAGCGAAAGGCAGTTCCAGTGTGCAGCAGCTGATTCCAATATCAGCGCCTGAATATGGGCGGATGTCAGATGTTTGCTCAGGCTGGAGTTTGTGTCTACGATGACCAACAAATGGAGAGGTGGCGTCAAGAGGCCATGGAGGATTTCCCACCCTGGGGCTCAGGGGCCATAATTTGTATCATAAGTTGGTATTCCAGAAGAGGCCTCTGAGGACAGGTGCCTGAAAAGTTAATCCCTCTTCCAATGAGGTCCTAGGGCCATGTCAGGTTCAATTATCTGACTCAGGACCATTGATTTGGGTGTCTGCCTGGATGGAGGTGATCAGGGTGTTTCAGACTGTGCATTTGCATCCAGAGCAGCCTCCAATATTGGGATGTGCTCAGGAGCATTCCGGGTTTCTCCTAATCAGGAGGGTTTGGGCAACTGTGATGGGCCCAGTTTCCTTGGGGATGGCAAGCACAGTCTTGTGGTGTGACTCTAGGGGCCCCATCCTGGAGGACATGTGAGCTATGGTTTTTAGAGAGAGATCTGCAAACACAAACTCGGGATAAGGTTAATGGAGAGGTGTTCACAGTCCCAATCCAAAGATCTGGAGGGCAGCACGTCAGGAACTGTAAATCAGGTGACTCGAAGCCAGTAGCACAGTCTCTTGTATCTGGATAGCATATCCACGCTGGCCTCGGAATACAAGTGTGGACTCATGGGACCATGGGAGATTCTTCTTCTCAAGGATCCTGGGGGATCCCATTAGTTTGGTGGCTTTCTCAGGGAAGTGAAGAGTGCTGTTTTCCATCTTAGGGGTGCCTCAAAACAGGGATTCCAGTGACGGGCTCTGGGTATGTGCACATGGAACATCCCACGATGTGTTAGGATTTGGGCTTAAGGGCATATCAGGCCTGCAATGCAGGATCCTGGAGGTGCAACTAAGAGCATTTTTTTGAAGGCTTCATCAAGCTGAGGGTTACAATGGCTACTTGTGCCCAGGGCAGCCCTCATGAGTGGGCATTGTCTCCTTGGCCATGCAGCTGGCTCCCACTTTGAGGTTTGGACACTCATATCAACAGCCAGGATTCCTACCATGGGGAAGGAGGAGTTCTCTATTGTGCTTTAGGTTACCCCATTGGTAGGGATTACATAAAAGGTCTGGGGACAGGTGCCTGAATACCAAGGATGGGTAGAGATGATGGACTTGGGCCCTGGCCAATCTCACATGCTGGATATGGGCTCATATCTCTGGGTGCCTGAAACTAGGTCTTGGCTCAGGCTCTGTCAGACACAGTACTAGTACTAGTACTAGTACTAGTGCCCAGGACAGCCTATAAATCAAGGTTCCATCGAGTGCCAAGTAGATTGAACCTCATGTGGAGTTTCTGGGAAGATTCACCAGGCCCTATTTCTTTCTAGTGGGAATGGAGAATGTTGCCTTGTGGCTCCAAATTCCCTCTCTAGAGGGCTTGCAGACCAGGAGGCTGAGGATGGAATTCTAAACCCAAGCTATGGATAAATTCAGTGTCAAGTGAAACGCAGTTCCAGTGTGCAGTGGTGGAAAAGAAAATGCAGAATCTAAATAACGGCAGATTTCAGATGTTTTCTCATGCTGGAGTTTTTGTCTATGATGACTGACAAATGGAGGGGTTGTGTCAAGGGCCATGGAGGATTTCTCCTGCTGGTGCTTCTGAGATGCTCCAAACAGAGGGTTCCCTTCTACTGGTCAGTGGCAGTCTGGTTTGTTTGCTCCAGGGTCCCACATGTGGAAAGAATAAGTAGAAGAGCACTCCCACATGGATGCCTGGAAAGCACACCTCCACTGACCATATCAGGTGAGGAACATGGCAGGTTCATTCTGGTGGCTCTGGGGCGAATTACCAAGGACTTGAAGTGACATGGAATCTCATGAAGATGGATCACAATGCTGTTTGTTTGTTACCAGAGAGATCTTAGAATGTGCTGGGGGCTAAGGGGCTGTGCATAATTCATATACCCCGACCCTTGACACAAGTTGAAGAGCACGAATTCCATCTGGGGACAGGAGATATTCTATTGTGGGGTTCAGGGACCAATCTTCTGACTCAGGACCATTGACTTGGGTGTCTTCCTGGATGGAGGTGATCAGGGTGTTGCACACTGTGCATTTGTGTCCAGAGTGGCCTCCAATATTGGACTGGGCTCAGGGGACTTGCAGGTCTCTCCTAATCTGGAGGGTTTGGGCAACTGTGATGGACACAGTTTCATTGGGGATAGCAGGATCTTTCCTGTGGTGTGGCTACAGAGACCCATCATAGAGGGCATGTGAGCCATGGTTTTGGGAAAGAAGTCTGCAAACACAAACTTGGGGTAGGGTTAATGGCGAGGTGATCACAGGCCCAATGCGTAGGTCTGTAGGGCAGCTCGTCTGGAACTGTAAACCAGGTGATTCGAAGGTGGTAGCACAGTCTCTTGTATCTGGATTGTGTGTCCAGGATGGCCTCGGAATGAAGGTGTGGTCTTATGGAGCCCTGGGAGATTTTTCTTCTCTACGCATCCTGGCAGCTCCTAATAGTTTTCTCAGGGGAGGGAAGATTGCTGTTTTCCATCATAGGGGTGCTTCAAAACAGAGATTCCAGAGACGGGCTCTGGTTATGTTGGCATGGAAAATCCCACGAAGTGTTAGGATTTGGTCCTAAGGGCATACCAGGCCTGCGATGCGGGGCCCTGCAGAAACAACTGAGAGCATTTGTTTGAATGCATGCTAAGGTTGAGGGACACAATGCCTGCTTTGGCCCAGGCGGCCCTTATGATTGGGCGTTGTCTCATTGGCCATGCACCTGGTTCTAATTCTGAGGGTTGGGCACCCATAGCAGCAGCCAGGCTTCCTGCCATGGGGAAGGAGGAGTTCTCAATTGTGCTTCAGGTTCCCCCACTGGTAGGGATTCCAGCAAAGGTCTGGGATAGTTGCCGGAATACCAAGGATGGGTAGAGATGACTGGGCCATGGCCAGTCCCACATGCTGGATAAGGGCCCCACACTCTGGGTGGATGACACGAGGTTGGGGCTCAGGCTCTCTCAGACACAGCGCTAGTGGCCAGCGCAAAATATAAATCGGGGTTCCCTCGAGGGCCAAGTAGATTGATCTTCATGGGGAGTTTCTGGGCAGACTCACCAGGCCCTTCTTCTTTCTATGGGGAAGGCAGAATGTTGCGTTTTGTCTCCCTAATTCCCTCTCAAGAGGACTTGCAGTCCAGTAGGGTGAGGATGGAATTGTAAACCCAAACTATGCAAGAATACAGTGTCAAGTGAAAGGTATTTCCAGTGTGCGTGACTGATTCGAATATCCAGCACCTGAGTAAGAGCAGATGTCAGATGTTTGCTCATGCTGGAATTTGTGTCTATGATGACTAACAAATGGAGGGTTGGCATCAAGGGAATGTGGAGGACTTCCCAGGCTGGGGCTTGTGAGATGCTCCAAACAACCAAGGTTTCCTTCAACCTGACAGGAGCAGTCTTATTTGTTTGCTCTAGGGTTCCCTATGTGGAATTTTTGTGTAGCAGAGAACTACCTCTTGGATGCCTAGAAAGCACACGTCCATTGACCTTTGTACCTGAGGAACATGGCAGATTCGTTTCATGGCTCTTGGGCAAAGTACCAACACCTTGAGTTGGCATCAAGTCTCAGGAAGTTGGGTCACAATGCTGGTTTGTTACCAGGGAGATCATAGAAGGTGCTGGGGCTAATGGGTCATGCAGGATCCATCTACCCTGAAAGTTGGACATAGATCCAAGAGCACATTTTCCTTCTGGAGACAGGAGATGTTCTGTTGTGGGAATCAGGGACCACATGTTGTATCATAACTTGGTATTCCAGAACAGGACTCTGAGAACAGATGTCTGAAGACCCAATCTAGGGTTCCAGTGAAGTCCTAGGGGCATGTCAGGTTCAATCATCTGACTCAGAACCATTGACTTGGCTTTCTGCCTCGATGGAGGTGCTCAGGGTGTTTCAGAATGCACGTTTGCATCCAGAGCAACCGCCAATATTGGGGTGGGTTCAGGGGCCTGGCAGGTTTCTCCTAATCTGGAGGGTTTGGACAACCTGATGGGCACTGTTTTCTTGGGGATGGCAGGAACTTTCCTGTGATGTGGCTTGAGGGACCACATCTTGGTGGGCATGTAAGCCATGGTTTTGGGAGAGAAGTCGGCAAACACAAACTGGGGTTAGGGTTAGTGTCGAGATGATCACAGGCCCAATGCATAGACATGGAGGGCAGCTCGTCAGGAAATGTAAATAGGATGACTCGAAGGCGGTAGCAAAGACTTTTCTCTCTGGATTGTGTGGACAGGATGTCCTCGGAATGCAGGTTTGTTTTCATGGGTCCATGGGAGATTTTTTCTCTCTAAGGATCCTGGCGGCTCCCAATAGTTTGGTGCCTTTCTCAGGGAAGGGAAGAGTGCTGTTTTCCATCTTAAGGGTGCCCCAAACAGGGATTCTGAGACGGACTCTGGGTCTGGGCACCTGGAAAATCCCACCAAGGGTTAGGATTTGGGCCTAGGGGCATACCAGGCCTGCAATGCTGGTACTGGAGGAGCAACTGAGAGTGTTTGTTTGAAAACATGCTCAGGCTGAGGATCACCATGCCTGCCTGTGCCCATGTCGGCCCTCAGGAGTGGGCATGGTCTCCTTGGCCATGCAGCTGGCTCCCACGCTGAGGGTTGGACAACCATCCCAACAGCCAATATTCCTGCCATGGGGAAGGAGGTGTTCTCTATTGTGTTTCAGGTTCGCCATTGGCAGGAATTCCAGCAAAGTTTGGGGGACAGATGACTGGATACCAAGGATGGGTTCAGATGATGGCCCAGGGCCATTGCCTATCTCTCATGCTAAATATGGGTCCTCACCTCTGGGTGGCTGAAACGAGGTCGGGGCTTAGACTCTGTCAGACACAGCACTAGTGGTCAGGGAAATCTATTAATCAGGGTTGCCTCGTGGTCTGAGTAGATTGATCCTCATGTGCAGTTTCTGGGCAGACTCAACAGGTCCTTCTTCTTTCTATGTGGAAGGCAGAATACTGCGTTGTGGCTCCAGAATTCCCTATCAAAAGATATTGTGGAGCAGTGTGGTGAGGATAGAATAGTAATACAAAGCTATGGTTAAGTTCAGTGAAAAGCAAAAGGCAGTTCCAGTGTGCAGCTGCCGTTTCGAATATCCAGCACCTGAGTAAGGGTGGATGTCAGATGTTTGCTCACACTGGAGTTTGTGTCTGTGATTACCCACAAATGGAAGGGTGGCGTCAAGAGGCCATGGAGGATTTCCCATGCTGGGGCTTGTGAGATGCTCCAAATAGCAAAGTTTCTTTCTACCGGACAGGAGAAGTCTGGTTTGTTTTCTCTGGTTTCTCCATGTGGAAAGTTTTGTAGCAGAGAACCCCACAGGGATGCCTGGAAATCACCCCTCAATTGACCATTGCACCTGAGGAACATGGCAGGTGCATTCTGGTGGCTCTGGGGCAATATATCGAGACCTTGAGTTGACATGGAGTCTCATGAAGATGGGGCACAATGATGGTTTGTTACCAGGAATATCATAGAATGTGCTGGTTGCTAAGGGGCCATTCAGGATCCAAATACCCTTAGGGTATGACACAATTCCAGGAGCATGGCTTCCTTTTTGGGGAGGACATATTCTGTTCTGTGGCTCAGGGACTATATATTTTATCATAAGTTGATATTCCAGAGCAGGCCTCTGATGACAGATACCTGTAAACCTAATCTAGTGTGCCAATGAAGTCCTCGGGGCATGTCAGGTTCAATCTTCTGACTCAGGAGCATTGACTTGGGTGTCTGCCTGTATGGAGGGGATCAGGGTGTCTCAGACTGTGCATTTGTGCCCAGAGCGGCCTCCATTATTTGGCTGCGCTCAGGGGCCTTGCAGGTTTCTCCTAATCTAAAGGTATCGGGCAAAAGTGATGGGCACAGTTTCCTTGAGGATCTCATGCACAGTCTTGTGGTGTGGCTTCAGATGCCAGAACCTGGAGGTCAAGTGAGCCATGGTTTTAGGAAGGAAGTCTGCAAACACAAACTCAGTTTAGGTTAATGGCAAGGTGATTGCAGGCCCAATGCATAGACCTGGAAGGCAGCTCGTCAGGAACTGTAAATCAGATGACTCAAAGGTGATAGCACATGATATGTATCTGGATTGTATGTCCAGGATGGCCTCGGAATGCAGGTGTGTTCTCATGGGTCTATGGCAGATTTTTCCACTCAAGGATCCTGGTGGCTACCATGAGTTTGGTGACTATCT
This sequence comes from Mustela nivalis, assembly GCF_964662115.1. Classification (NCBI taxonomy): domain Eukaryota; kingdom Metazoa; phylum Chordata; class Mammalia; order Carnivora; family Mustelidae; genus Mustela; species Mustela nivalis. The sequence continues at coordinate 103,783 of NW_028135116.1, forward strand.
CGGGGAAGGGAAGAGTGCTGTTTTCCATCTTAAGGGTCCCCCAAAATAGGGATTCCAGAGATGGGCTCTGTGTCTGGGCCCCTGTAAAATCCCACCAGGGTTAGGATTTGGGCCTAGGTGTGTACTAGGCCTGCAATTCGGGGTCCCAGAGATGCAATTGAGAGCGTTTGGTTGAAAGCATGCTCAGGCTGAGGTCACAATGCCTGCTTGTGCCCGGGGAAGCCATCATGAGTGCACATGGTCTCCTTGGCCATGGAGCTGCCTTCCACTTTGAGGGTTGAGCAACTATCCCAACTGTCAGAATACCTTCCATGGGGAAGGAGGAGTTCTCTATTGTGCTACAGGTTCCCCCAATGGCAAGGATTTCAGCAAAGGTGTGGGTACAGATGCCTGAATACCAAGAATAGAAGAGAAGACAGACTTGGGCCATAGCTGGTCTCACATGCTGTATATGGGCCCTGATCTCTCAGTGGCTGACACTAGGTCCTGGCTCCGGCTATGTCAGACACAGCACTAGTGCCCAGGGCAGCCTATGAATCAGGGTTCCGTCTAGCACCGAGACGATTGACCATCCTATGTAGTTTCTGGGCAGACTCTCCAGGCCCTTTTTCTTTCTATGGGGAAGGCAGAATATTGTGTTGTAGCTCCAGAATTCCCTCACAATAGGGCTTGTGGACCAGTAGGCTGAGGATGGAATTGTAAACCCAAGCTATGGCTTAATTCAGTCAAACTAAAGGCAGTTCCAGTGTGCAGCGATCGAATTGAAATCCAGCACCTGAGTAAGGGCGGATGTCAGATGTTTGCTCATGCTGGAGTTTGTGTCTATGATGACTGACAAATGGAGTGGTGGCTTCAAGAGGAAATGGAGGATTTCCCAAGCTGGGGCTTGTGAGATGCTCCAAACAGAAGGTTTCCTTCTACCGGACAGGGGCATTCTGTTTTTTTGTCTCAAGGGTCCCCGCCAATTGCAAAGTTTGTGTAGCAGAGCACCCCCATATGGTTGCCTGGAAACCACACCTCCACTGACCATTGCAGCTTAGGAACATGGCAAGTTCATTCTGGTGGCTCTGGGGCGAAGTTCTAAGGTCTTATTTCTACATGGAATGTCATGAATATGGGTAACAATGCTGTTTTGTTACCTGGGAATTCTTAGCCTGTCATCTGTACACATCCTTGGTATTAAGGCAACTTTCCACAGACCTTTCCTGTAACCCTGTCAATGGGGGAACCTGAAGCACAATAGAGAACTCCTCTTTCCATTGCAGGAAGCCTGGCTGTTGCAATGGGTGTCCAACCCTCAAAGTGGGATCCAGCTATATGGCCAATGAGACTACGCCCTCTCCTGAGGGCCCCCCTGGGCACAAAGAGGCATGATGACCCTCAGCCTGAGCATGCTTTCAAACAAGCCCTCTCTGTTACACCATTAGGATCCTGCATTGCAGGCCTGGGATGCCCCTAGGCCCAAATCCTAACACTTGGTGGGATATCCGGGCACCCAGACCCAGAGCCCGTCTCTGGAATCCCTGTTTTGGCATAAGCCTAAGTTGGAAAACAGCATTCTTCCCTGTTTTGGAGCACCCCTAAGATGGAAAAGAGCACTCTTTTCTTCTCTGAAAAACCACCAATCTATGGAGATCCACCAGGATCCTTAGAGAGGAAAAGTCTCCCATTGAACCATGAGACCACGTCTACATTCAGAGCCCATCCTGGACACACAATCCAGATAGAAAAGCCTGTGCTACCAGCTTTCAGTCACCCTAATTACAGTTCCTGACGTGATGCCTTCTAGGTCTATGCATTGGACCTGCGATCACCTTGCCACTATCCCTGACCCAAATTTGTGTTTGCAGACTTCCCTCCCAAAACCATGGCTCTCATATCCTCAAGGAGGTGGTCTCTGAAGCCTTACCAGAGGACTGGGCCTGCCATACCCAAGGAAACTGTGCCCATCACAGTTCCCCAAAGCCTCCAAGTTAGGAGAAACCTGCAAGGCCCCTGAGCCCACCCCAATAGTGGAAGTGGCTCTGGATGCAAATGCACAGTCTGAAACACCCTGATCACCTACATCCAGTCAGACAACCATATCAATGGTCCTTAGTAAGAAAATTGAACCTGATGGGCACCAAGGACATCATTGGATCTCTAGATTAGGTTGCCAGCATCAATCCTCAGAGGCCTGTTCTTGAATACCAAGTCAGGATACAACATATGTACCCTGAGCCACAAAACAGAACATCTCCTCTCCCAAGATGGAAACTGTGCACATCGACCTGTGCCAAACCCTCAGCGTGGCCCATAGCACCAAAACATTCTAAGACCTCCCTTGTAACAAACCAGTTTTGGGACACATCTGTAAGAGATTCCAAGTCAACTCAAGGCCTTGGTACTTGGCACCAGAACCACCAAAACGAACCTGTCATGTTCCTCAGCTGCAATGGTCATTGGACGTGTGCTTTCCAGTCATCCATGCGGGAGGGTTCTGCTACGCAAACTTCCACTTGAGGGACCCTGGAGGGAAAAAAAACAGACTCCTCCTGTCCATTAGAAGGAAACCTTGTTGTTTGGAGCATCTCACAATCTTAAGCGTGGGTAATCCTCCATTGCCTCCTGAAGCCACCCCTCCATTAGTCGTCATCCCAGACAGAAACTCAAGTGTGAGCAAATATCTGACATCTGCCCTTAATCAGGTGCTGGATATCTCGTATAAGCTGCTGCACATTGAAACTGACTTCCGTTTGGCACTCAATTTAAGCATAGCTGGTGTTTACAATTGCATTCTCACCCTATTTGTCCCCAAACCCTCTTGATAGGGAATTCTGGATCCATAAGGCAGCATTCTGCCTGCCCCACAGAAAGAAGTGCTTCGTGAGTCTCGCCAGAAACCCTACATGAGGATCAATTTACTCGGCCCTGGAGAGAACCCCAATATATAGACTTCTCTGGCCACTTGTGCTGTGTCTGACACAGCCTGAGCCCAGACCTCGTGTCAGCCACCCAGAGAGCGGGGCCCATATCCAGCATGTGAGAACGGCCATGGCCCAAATCTGTCATCTCTATGCATCCTTGGTATTCAGGCATCTGTCCCCAGACCTTTGCTGTAATCCCTGCCTATGGGGGAACATGAAGCACAATAGATATTTCCTCCTTCCCCATGGCTGGAAACCTGGCCATTGGAATGTGTGTCCATCCCTCAGTGTGGGAGCCAGAAAATGGACAATGGGACCACGCCCACTCCTGAGGGCCACCCTGGGCACAAACAGGAATTGTAATGCTCAGCCTGAGCATGTTTCCAAACAAGCCCTCTCAGTTGCACCACCAAGATCCTGCATTGCAGGCCTGGTCTGCCCATAAGCCCAAATCCCAACCCTTGGTGGGATTTTCCAGGCGCCTAGACCCAGAGCCCATCTCTGGAATCCCTGTTTTGGGGCACACCTAAGATCGAAAATAGCAGTCTTCCCATACCAAAAAGTCATCAAAATATTGGGAGCCGCCTGTATCCTTAGAGGAAAAATCTCCCATGGACCCATGAGGCCACAGCTACATTCTGACGTCACCCTAGACACACAATCCAGATATAAAAGCCTGTGCTTCCGACTTCGGGTCATTCCAGTTACTGTTCCTGACGAGTAGCCTTCCAGGTCTACACATTGCCCTGCGATAACCTAGCCACTAAACCTAACCCAAGTTTGTGTTTGCAGACTTCCCTCCCAGAACCATGGCTCACATGCCCTCCAGGGTGGAGTCTCTGGAGCCACACCACAGGACTGTGCTTGCCATCCCCATGGAAATTGTGCATGTCAGTTAACCAAACCCTCCAGAGTTGGTTGAAACATTCAAGGCCCCTGTGGCCACCCCAATATTGGAGGTTACTCTGGACATAAGTGCACAGTCTGAAACTCCCTGATCACCTACATCCTGGCAGACACCCAAGTCAACTGTCCTAAGTCTGAAGATTGAACCTCTCATGCCCCTGGGACTCATTGGAACCCTAGATTAGGTTGTCGGGCATCTGTCTTCAGAGGCCTGTTCTTGAATAGGAACTTATGATACGGCATGTGGTCCCTGAGCCACAAAACACTACATCTCCTGTCCCCAGAAGGTAACCGTGCTCTTCGACCTGTGTTAAACCCTCAGGGTAGGAGAATCCTGCAGGCACCTTAGCCACCAACACATTCTAAGATCTACCTGGTAAAAAAAAAAACCAGCATTGTAACCCATCTTCAAGAGATTCCATGTCAACTCAAGACCTTGGTGCTTCGCCCCAGAAGCACCGTAAAGAACCTGCATGTTCCTCAGCTGCATTGGTCAATGGAGGTGTGCTTTCCAGGCATCCATGTGGAAGGGCTCTGCTACCCATACTTTTCACATGGGGGGCCCTGCAGAAAACATACCAGACTCTAACTGTCCAGTAGAAAAAACAACCTTGCTGTTTGGAGCATCTCACATGCATCAGCCTCTTGATGCCACTCCTCCATTCGGTCATCAGAGACACAAACTCCAGTGTGCGTAAACGTCTGAAATCCACCTTTACTCAGGTGCTGGATATTTCATTTGTTGGCCACGATAGATACAAACTCTATCATGAGCAGACATCTGACCCTCGCCTGTACTCAGATGCTGGAGATCTCGAAAAAAACCACTGCACATTGGAACGGCCATGTTCTCGGCACTGAGATTAAGCATAGATTGTGTTTTCTGCCTTCTGTTCTCACACTCCTCGCCTTCAAGTCCCCCATATTTGGAATTTGGGAGCCACAATGCAGCCTTCTGCCTGCCCACCAGAAAAAAGAGGTGCCCTATGGGTCTGCGTGAAACTCCATATAAGGTTCCACCAGCACAGCCCTCTATAGCACCACAATATCATAGGCCACCTTGTGAACTAATGCTTTGTCTGACACAGCTCGAGCCCCGACCTCCTGGTAGCCACCTAGATAGCGGGACCCATATCTGGCAGGTGTGACCTGCCTTGACCTGAGTCCTTCATCTCAAACCAACCTGGTTATTCACGTACCAGTCCCAGAACATAGCTCAAATTACTGTGCATGGGGGAATCTGAAGCACAAAAGAGTACTCCTCCTTCCTCATAGAAGGAAAATTAAATGTTGATATGGTGGTCCAACCCTCATATTGGGATCCAGGTGCATGGAACAAGAGCCAATGCCCACTCAGGATGGGCATCTGGGCAAAAACAGGCATTGTGACCCTTACCCTGAGACCCATTTCCAACAAGTCTCCATGGGAGCTGAACCAAAGCCCCACAGAGCCAGGCAGTCAAGCCTCTAGGCCCAAATACTAAGCCTTTGTAGGGTTATCCAGGCACAGGGACCTATAACCCATCTCTGGAATCCCTGTGTTGACGGGAACCGTGAAACAGTAAACCACGCTCTCTCCTTCCCAGTGAGACACCAAACTCTTGGGTGCTGGGCAGAATCCCCAGAGAGGTAGAATATTCCATGGACACATGAGGACACACCACCATTCCAAGGCCATCCTAGACACAATCCAGACAGAAAAGCCTTTGCTCCTGCCTCCCAGCCACACGAATTTCAAATCCTGAGGAGCTGCCCTCAGCGTCTGCAGATCGGGGCTGCCATCACCTCCCTCCTAATTGATACACAATTTTGTGTCTGAAGACTTTGGTCCCAGAGCCCTTAACCACATTCCCTGCAGGATGGGGCTGACAGAACCACACTACATCACTGGGCCTGATCTCTGGATGAAATTCTGCCGTCTCAGTTGCACAAACCCTCCAGATTAGGAAAAGCCTGCAAGGCCCCTGAGCCCACCCCAATTTCATAGGCCACTCTGGAAAAAATGCACAGTCTGACACAGCCTGAGCATCTACCTCCAGGAAGACTCACAGGTCAAAGTCCCTAAGTCCGAAGGTTGAGGATGACATGCCCCTACAACCTCATAAGAACCCTAGCCTAGATATTCAGGCCTCTGTGCCCAGAGGCCTGGTCTTGAAATCCAACATATGATCCGACATGTGGTCCCTGAGCCATACAAGAGAACCCCTCCTATCCCGAGAAGGGAACCTGGCTCCTGGGAACTGGGTCTAACCCTCAGTTAGGAAAATCCTGCATGGCCACAGACCCACAACCGCATTGTTTTTTTTTATATAGATTTTATTTATTTATTTGACAGACAGAGATCACAAGTAGGCATAGAGGAAGGCAGAGAGAGAGAGAGGAAGAAGCAGGCTCCCTGCTGAGCAGAGAGCCCGATGCGGGACTCAATCCCAGGACCCTGAGATCATGACCTGAGCCGAAGGCAGCGGCTTAGCCCATTGAGCCACCCAGGCACCCTCACCACCACATTCTAAGGTCTCCCTGGACACCAAGCAGCATTGTGACTCATTAGACTGAGACCATCCGTCAACTTAGATCACTTGGAAATTTGAACAAAAACCAGCAGATCAAGCCTGCAATGTTCCTCAGCTGCAATGGTCATGCAAGGAAGACTTCCCAGGCCCCCATTCAGAGACCTCTGCTGTCGAATCTTTCTATATGGGGGACCCTGGAGCCTTGTAAGCGGACTTCCCCTGTCCCACAGTAGGACACCTTGCTGTTTGGAGCAGCTCACAAGGTCCTGCTTGGGAAAATCTCCAAGAATTCTTGAGGCCACCCCACAATTCGTTGACCATCATGGATGCAAACCCAGCGTGAGCAGACATCTGACCCTCGCCCATACTCAGGTGCTGGAAATCTCGAAACAACCACTGCACAATGGAATGGTCCTGTGGTCGGCACTGAGCTTATCCCTGCCTTGTGTTTTCAGACTTCTGTCTTCACACTCCTCGCCTACAAGCCCTCAATATTGGGAATTCTGAAGCCACAGTGCAGCTTTCTGCCTTCCCACCAGAAAGAAGAAGTGCCCTATGGTTCTTCGCAGAAACCCACATGAGGATCCTCCTGCACGGCCCTCAATGTCACCCCAATATAATAGACCGACCTCTGCATAAATTGTCTGACACCGCCTGATCCCCGACCTCCTGTCAGCCACCCAGATAGTGGGCCCCATATCCTCCAGGTGGGTCCAACCTTGGCCCGAGGCCATCATCTTGAAGCAACCTGGATATTCAGGTACCTGTCCCAGACTTAGCTCAAATTCCTGCCCATAGGGGACTCGGAAGCACAAAAGAGTGCTCCTCCTTCCCCATGGCCAGAAAACTGAATGTTGAGATGGCTGTACAACGCTGAGTGGGAACCAGGTGCATGGTCCACGAGACCACGCCTACACAGGATGGGCAGCTGGGCACAAACAGGCATTGTGACCCTCAGAGTGAGACCCCTTTCCAAAGATCCCCCTTGGGATCTGGACCAGGAACCCAAATCGAAGCTTTGGTTAAGTTTTCCCAGTGTCTGGACACAGAAACCATCTCTGGAATCCCTGTTTGGACAGGATCCCAGAGATGGAATACGGTCTTTTCCTCTTCCCCAGAAAGAAATCAAACTCTTGGGTGCCAAGCAGAATCACCAGAGTGGAAGAATATCCCATGGACACATGAGGTCACCCCTCCATTTAGTGGCCATCCTAGACACAAAATCCAGACAGAAAAGCCTGTGCTCCTCCCTCCCAGCCACCTGAATTTCAAATCCCGAGGAGCTTCCCTCAGGGTCTTCAGATTCGGACTGCCAACACCTCACTCCTATCTCTTATCCGAGGTTGTGTCTAAAGTCTTTGGTCCCAAAGTCCTGACACACATGACCTCCAGGATGGGGCCTCGAGAAACACATGACATCACTGGCCCTGCTCTCCTGAGGAAACCCTGCCCATCTCAGTTTCCCAAAATGTCCAGATTAGGAGAAAACTGCAAGGCCCCTGACTGCACCCCAATATCATAGGCCACTCTGGAAAAAGTGCACAGCCTGACACAGCCTCAGCACCTACATCCAGGATGACATGCAGGCCAATGGCACTTAGTCCGAAGATTGAAACTTCCATGGCCCTAAAACCTCATCAGAACCCTAGCTTATGTTTTGAGGTCTCTCTCCCTAGAGGTCTGTTCTGGAAATTCAAGCATATGGTCCAACCTGTGGTCCGTGAGCCATACAAGAGCACACCTCCTGTCCCAAGAAGGAAACCTGGCTCCTGGGTACTGGGTCTAATCCTAAGGATAGAGAATCCTCAATGGTCAGAGAGCCGCCACCACATTCTAAGGTCTCCCTGGACACCAAGCAGCATTGGAACCTGTTAGTCTGAGAACTTCCATCAAAGCAAATCACTTGGAACTTGGAATCAGTGTCATTGGTTCAAGCTTACCCTGTTCCTCAGCTGCAATGGTAACAAGAGATTGGCTTCCCAGGCCTCCATTCAGAGAGCATTGCTATCGAATCTTCCATATGGGGGACCCTGGAGCCCTGTAAGAAGACTTCTGCTGTCCCTTAGTAGGACACCTTGATGTTTGGAGCAGCTCACAAGCTCCAGCTTGGAAAAATCTCCAAGAATTCTTGAGGCCTCCCCACCATTTGTTGGCCATCATGGATACAAACTCCAGCGTGAGCAGACATCTTCCCCTCGCCCAGGTGCTGAAGATCTCGAAACAACTGCTGTACATTGGAATAGACATGTGCTCGGCACTGAGCGTAACCGTAGCTTATGTTTTCATACTTCTGTCCTCACACTCCTCGCCTGCAAACCCTCCAACTTGGATATTCTGGAGCCGTAATGCAGCCATCTGCCTGCTCACCAGATAGAAGAAGTGAAAAAAGGGTCTGTGCAAAAATCCCCCATGAGGATCCAGTTGCACAGCTCTCAAAAGCACCCCAATATCATAGGCCGAACTCTCCACAAATGTTCTGTCTGACACAGCTCGAGCCCGAGCTCCTGACAGCCACCCAGAAAGCAGGCCTCATTTTCTGCAGGTGGGGCCTGCCTTGGCCCGAGGACCTCATCTCAAAGTGAACTGGGTATTCAGGCACCTGTCCCAGAACTTAGCTCAAGTTCCTGCCCATGGGGGAACCTGAAGCATAAAAAAGTACACCTCCTTCCCCATGGCAGGAAAACTGAATGTTGAGATGGCAGTCCAACCCTCAGAGTGGGAGCCAAGTGCATAGCCCATGAGGTCACACCCACTCAGCATGGGCATCTGGGCAAAAACAGGCATTGTGACCCTCAGAATGAGACCCATTTCCAACAAGAACACTCGGGAGCTGTACCAGGAAAACATAGAGCAAGACCCTAGGCCCAAATCCTAAGCCTTGTTGCGGTGATCCAGGCTCCAGAACCCAGGACCCATCTCTGGAATGGCTGTTTGGACGGGATCCCTGACTCATAAAACTGCGCTCCTCCCATCCCCCAGAAATACACAAAACTCTTGAGTGCCGAGCAGAATTCCCAGAGAGGTAGAATCTCACATGGACCCATGAGGCCACCCCTTCATTTCGTGGCCATCATAGACAAACAAGTCAGACAGAAAAGACTGTGCTCCTGCCTCACAGCCGTCCGAATTTCATATCTGGAGATGCTTCGCTCAGGGTCTGCAGATTGGGTCTGCCATCACCTCGAGCTTAACTCTTACCCGAGTTTGTGTCTGAAGACTTTGGACCCAGAGTCCTGACCCATATGCCCTCCAGGATGGGGCCTCCAGGAACACACAACAGCACTGGGCCAGCTCTCCCAAGGAATGTCAGCCTGTCTCAGTTTCCCAACCCACCAGATTAAGAGAAAATTGCAAGGCCCCTAATACCACCCCAATTCCATAGGAAGCTCCAGAAAAAATGCATAGTCTGACACAGCCTCAGAATATACCTCCAGGAAGACACCCAGGTCAATGGGAAGGGATGAAATGGCCTAACCCATGGCAGGTTCGATGTGCTGGGTGTGAAGCCAACTGTCTCAATGTCTCTCACAAGGTCTGGGCTCAGGCTATGTAAGACAGAGCATAGTGTTTAGGGTAGCCTATGCAATTGGGGTGTTGCCGAGGGCTGAGCAGGTTGATTTTCATTTGGGGTTTCTGAGCAATGCCATAGACAATGTTTTTCTTTGGGGGGCAGGCAGAGTGCTTCGTTCTGGAACCAGAATTCCCAATCATGAGGGCTTTTGGGCCAGGAGTGCTAGGGTAGAGTCTGAAAACAAAAGATAGGGTGAGGTTGGGAGCAGGCACACTCTGCAAAGGCTGAAAGGATACCTCATGCATCTGAAGTCAGGCTGAGGATCAGACGTTGGCTGAGGTTGGATTGTGCCCTTGATAGCACCTTCATGAAGCAGGTGCCTCATGAGGCCAACGAAATTTTCCCACGCTGAGTTTGGAGGTTGCCACAAACCACAAGGTTTCCTTCTGCAAGACAGTCGAGTCCTGTTGAGTGGCTCCAGTACATACCATACGGAAGGACTGAAGAGGAGGGTTCAAAGGATGGATCCCTGAACAGCATGCCTCGCATTCCCTTTGGCCATTAACGACAAGATATGTTTGATCTGCTGGCTCTGGGGCAAGCTAACCAGCGGGCTGAGTTGAAATGGCCTCTCCTGAGGATGCGTCATAATGTGTGTTTCTGTCCATGGAGACCATGGAATGTGATGGTTGTACTGTGGCCCTGCGGAATTCTCCGACCAGAAGGGTTTGATACAGATCCAGTAAGAAAGCACTCCATGTGGAGACGAGAGAGGTTTGGTTTGGAGCCTCAGAAAAACCTAATATGCTGGTATACGAAACCAGTCCTCTGAGGACAGACACATGAAAACTAAAGCTAAGGTTCATATTAGGGCCTAAGGGCCTGTCCATTTCAATCTTCTGTCTCTGGGGACACTGTCTGAGAGTCTAAGTGGTGATAATGGCTCAGCTGGTGTCAGAGTGCCCCTTTTAGTCCAGGGCAGCCTACACTATCAGGATGGCCTCAGGGGCCTTGGAGTTTTTCCCTGACCTGTAGGGTTGTGGTCAATGGATTGGGCACACTTTCCTTGGAGAGGGCAGGCACAAACTTTCGCTGTGGCTCCAGATGCCCTAGCCTAGAGGGTGTGTGGGTCCAGGCTGTGGGCACAGAAGTCTGAAAACACAAACTCAGCTTATGAGTGGCGCCGAGGGTATGGCAGGCCGGATGTACAGATAGAGAGTGAGCTCCTTGGCTTGTGAATCAAGGGCGAGATTCCTTCAGGCTTTTGTCTCTGGATGCGTCCAGGATAGCCGTAGATTGTTGGGGGTGGCCTCAGTGACTGTGGACAAGTATCCCTCTCTGGGGATTTGTCCCAGCTAACAGGAGTTTGGGGTCATTTTGGGGGAAGGGTGGAGTCCTGTTGTCTGGCTCATGTGTCTCTCCAAGAAAGTGATTCCAGAGCAGAGCCCCAGGAACGGGGGGGGAGACTGGAAAACTCAAACACTGGTGAGGATTGGGTGTATAGGGGCTTGGCACGCCCCATATGAGGGCTCTTGGTCAAGGCCCTGACAGGCCTTTCTTTGATATTGGGCTCATGCTGAGGGTCACAGAGTGAATTTGTGCCCAAGGCAGCACTCAAGTTTGGGCGTGGTTTCAGGGGAAATGAAGGTTTCTCCCACCCTGAAGGTGTGACTCCATGCCAAGAGCAAGCCTTACAGCCATGGGGAAGAAGGAGTTCTGATTTGTGATTCAGATGCCCAACTGTGTGGGGAATTGATATAATATCTGGGTTTAGATATCTGAAAACCAAGGTTAGGAAGAGATAACGGCATAAGACCATGGCGTGTCAGAAGTGCTAGGTGTGTGGCCAGCTGTCTCCTTGCCTGTCTGGACGTCTGGCATCAGGCTGTGAAAGGCAGAGCATTAGTGCCCAGAGCAGCCTATCAAATCTGAGTGCCATCGAGGCAAGAGCAGGTTGATCCTCATCTGGGTTTTATGGAGAGCCCCACAAGGAAACGTTTTCTACCGGTGGGCAGTCACTGGGCTGGCTCGTGGTTCTGCAAATCCTACTCTGGAGGGATTGTTTGCCAGGAGTGTGAGGAAGGAAGTCTGAAAACACAAGCTAGCATGAGGTTTGGGACCGAGGGCACGGCAGGCCACTCTGCAGAGGCTTAATCAAGATCTCCTGCATTGCGGTCATATCTACTATGAGACGTGCTTCAAGCTAGAGTTTTTGTCCATGATGGCCTCTCCCTGAAGGATATGGGGGGCTTCATGAGGCCCGGCAGGTTTGCCGTTTTCTCCTACACTGAAGGTTTGACTCACGGCCAGGAGCAAGGTTTCTTGCCATGGGGAAGGAGGGGTTCTGACTTGTGCATCAGGTTCCCCCTGTGCAGGGATTGGAGATAAGGTCTAGGTTCCGATGACTGAAAACCCAGGTTGGGAATGGATGGTGGCCTAAGGCAGTGGCGGGTCCAATGTGCTGGGTGTGCAGCCAGCTGTGTCGGTGTCTGTTGGAAGGTCTGGGCTCAGGCTATTTGCGACAGAGCAACAGTGTTTAAGGTAGCCTATGCAATTGGGGTGTTGCCGAGGGCCAAGCAGTTTGATCCTCATTTGGGGTTTCTGGGCAGCACCATAGACAATGTTTTTCTCCTGGGAGGCAGGCAGAGTGCTTCAGTGTGGCCCCAAAATTCCCAGTAGGGAGGGTTTGTGGGCCAGGAGTGTGAGGACGGAAGTCTGAAAACACAAGCTAGGGTGAGGATTGGAGCTAAGGGCAGAGCAGGCCCAATCGGCAGAGGCTGAATCAAAATCGCCTGCATCTGAAGTCAGGCTGAGGATCAGAAGTTGGCTGAGGCTGGAGTATGTGTCCATGATGGCACCTTCATGAAGCGGGGGCCTCATGAGTTTGGGGTCATTTTGTAGGAAGGGTGGAGTCGTGTTGTCTGGCTCATGTGTCTCTCCAAGAAAGGGATTCCAGAGCAGAGCCCAGGTACAGGTGGGGCGACTGGAAAACTCAAACACTGGTGAGGATTGGGTGCACAGGGGCTTGGCAAGCCCCATATGCGGGCTCTTGGTCCAGGTCCTGACAGGCCTTTCTTTGACATGGGGCTCATGCTGAGGATCACAGTGTGAATTTGTGCCCAAGCAGCACTCAAGTTTGGGCGTGGCATCAGGGACCATGAAGGTTTCTCCCACCCTGAAGGTGTGACTCCATGCCAAGAGCAAGCTTGACAGCCATGGGGAAGGAGGAGTTCTGTTTTGTGCTTGTGATACCCAGCTGTGTGGAGAATTGATATAATGTCTAGGTTCAGATATCTGAAAACCAAGGTTTGGAAGAGGTAACGGCATAAGACCATGGCGTGTCCGAAGTGCTGGGTGTGTGGCCAGCTGTCTCCTTGTCTCTCTGGACGTCTGGCTTCAGGCTGTGTCAGACAGAGCATGAGTGCCCAGAGCAGCATATCCAGTTCGGGGACCGTCGAGGCCCGAGCAGGTTGATCCTCATCTGGGTTTTCTGGAGAGCCCCACAGGGAAACGTTTTTCTTCCGTTGGGCAGACACTGGGCTGGGTTGTGGTTCTGGAGTTCCTAGTCCGTAGGGCTTGTTGCCAGGAGTGTGAGGAAGGAAGTCTGAAAACAAAAGCTAGCGTGAGGTTTGGGACCGAGGGCACGGCAGGCCCACTCTGCAGAGGCTGAATCGAGATCTCCTGCACTGAGGTCATGTCAACTATGAGACGTGCCTCAGGCTAGAGTTTTTGTCGAGCATGGCCTCTTCCTGAAGGGTGTGGGGGCTTCATGAAGCCAGGGAGGTTTGCCTACGATGGGATTTGTGAACTACTCCAAACCTCAAGCTTTCCTTCTGCACGACAGTCGAGTCCTATTGGATGGTTCCAGGAGGCCCCATACGGAAAGACTCGAGAGCAGGTGTCTAAGCATGGATGCCTGGGAACGCCACCTCATATTCCCACTCTTTAAGCAGGACAAGGCAGGCTCAATCTGCAGGCTCCTGGGTGAGCTACCCAGAGGGGAGAGTTGAAATGGACTCTCCTGAAGATGAGTCCTACTGTGGCTTGGTGGCCTGGGAGACCTTGGAATGTGGAGGTGGCTCAGGGACTCTGCAGGGTTCTCCAAACTGAGGTGTTTGACACAGCTCCAACAGGGAAGCTTCCCATATGGAGACGAGAGGAGTTCTGTTCAGTGCCTCAGGAAAGCCCCATATCCTGTTTTTGAACCAAAGCCTCTGAGGAGTAACACCTGGAACCCAAAGCAAGAGTTGAGATTACGGCCTAAAAGCCTGTCCGGCTCAACCTTCTATCTCTGTTGACATCTGTGTGCATGCATTCATGGATGTAGCTGCTCAGCTTGTGTCCGAATGCCCCTGTGAGTCCAGTGAGGCTCCCAGTAGTGGGATGTCCTCGGAGGCCTTGAGGTTTCTCATATTCTGGAGGTGTGTGGCCAAAGGAATGGACACAGTTTCCCAGGAGAGAGCAGGCACGGTCCTGTGGTATGGCTCCAGAGGACCCAGCCTAGAGGCTGTGTTTGCCAGGGCTGTGGGGACAGATGTCTGAAAAAGCAAACTTGGCTCAGCTAGTGGCCAAGGTAATGGCAGGACTGATCTCCAGTCCGTGAGGGGAGATCCTCTGGATATCAAAGAAGGGCAAGTGGGAGGCAGTCACTCAGGATTTTGTCTCTGGGTGTTGCGTTCACAGTGTCCGGTCAGGGTAGGGGTTGTCTCAGAGGCCGAGGAAGAGCCTTCCTCTCGGGGGATTGTCCAAGCTCCCAAGTGTTTGGGTTCATTCTGTGGGAAGGGAAGAGTACTGTTTTCTGCCACAGGGAACCCCCCAGGAGAGGGACTCTAGAGCACAGCAGTGGGTTCCCTGAACTGGAATACACACCATCTAGTTAGTCCTGGGTGCCTATGGGCATGGCAAGCCACATATGCGGGCTCTTGGTCCAGTCACTGAGAGGCGTTACTTGAATAAGGTACTCACGCTGAGGGTCACAATGTGTGTTTGTGCCCAAGGCGGCCCTAAAGCTTGGGCGTTGCCTCATGGGCCATGTCGTTTTTCCTACACTGAAGGTTTGACTCACTGCCAGCAGCAAGTTTTCTTGCCATGGGGAAGGAGACGTTCTGATTTGTGCATCAGGTTCCCCCCTGTGCAGGGATTGGAGATAAGGTCTAGGATCCGATGACTGAAAACCCAGGTTGGGAATGGATGGTGGCCTAAGGCAGGGGCGGGTCCAATGTCCTAGGAGTGCAGCCAGCTGTGTCGGTGTCTGTTGGAAGGTCTGGGCTCAGGCTATTTGCCTCAGAGCATCAATGTTTAAGGTAGCCTATGCAATTGGGGTGTTGCCGAGGGCCAAGCAGTTTGATCCTCATTTGGGGTTTCTGGGCAGCACCATAGACAATGTTTTTCTCCTGGGAGGCAGGCAGAGTGCTTCAGTGTGGCCCCAGAATTCCCAGTAGGGAGGGTTTGTGGGCCAGGAGTGTGAGGACGGAAGTCTGAAAACACAAGCTAGGGTGAGGATTGGAGCCAAGGGCAGAGCAGGCCCAATCGGCAGAGGCTGAATCAAAATCTCCTGCATCTGAAGTCAGGCTGAGGATCAGACGTTGGCTGAGGCTGGAGTATGTGTCCATGATGGCACCTTCATGAAGCGGGGGCCTCATGAGGCCAAGGAAGTTTTCCCACGCTGAGTTTGGAGGTTGCCCCAAACCACAAGGTTTCCTTCTGCGGGACATTCGAGTCCTGTTGCATGGCTCCAGGACATACCATATGGAAGGACTGGAGAGCAGGGTTCGAAGGATGGATCCCTGTACAGCATTCCTCGCATTCCAATTGGCCATAAGCGACAAGATATGTTTGATCTGCTGCCTCTGGGTCACGCTACCCAGGGGGCTGAGTTGAAATGGCCTCTCCTGAGGATGTGTCCTAATGTGCGTTTGGGTCCATGGAGACCTTGGAATGTGCTGGTTGTTCGGTGGCCTTTCAGAACTCTCCTACCTGAAGGGTTTGATACATCACCAGTAAGAAAGCTGCCCATGTGGAGACGAGAGATGCTTGGTTTGGTGCCTCAGAAAAGCTCCATGTGCTGGTCTACGAAAACAGTCCTCTGAGAATGGACACATGGAAACAAAGCTAAGGTTCATATTAGGGCCTGGGGGCATGTCCATTTCAACCTTCTGTCTCTGGGGACATTGTCTGAGAATCTAAGTGGAGATAGTTGCTCTGCTGGTGTCAGAGAGCCCCTCTTAGTCCAGGGTGGCCTATCTATTGATGGCCTCAGGGGCCTTGGAGCTTTTCCCTAAACTGTAGGGTTGTGGTCAATGGATTGGACACACTTTCTTTAGAGAGGGCCGGCACAATCTTTCGCTGTGGCTTCAGAGGCCCTAGCCTGGAGGTTGTGTGGGTCCATGCTGTGGGCACAGAAGTCTTAAAACACAAAGTCAGCTTATGAGTGGCGCCTAGGGTATGACAGGCCGGATGTACAGCCCGAGAGGGAACTCCTGGGCCTCTGAAACAAGGGCGAGTGGAAGGCGTTCCTTCAGGCTTTTGTCTCTGGATGTTGTGTCCGGGATAGCCGTGGATTGGAGCGGTGGCCTCAGGGACTGTGGACGAGTATCCCTCTCTGGGGATTTGTCCCAGCTCCCAAGAGTTTGGGGTCATTTTGAGGGAAGGGTGGAGTCGTGTTGTCTGGCTCATGTGTCTCTCCAAGAAAGGGATTCCAGAGCAGCGCCCAGGTACAGGTGGGGCGACTGGAAAACTCAAACACTGGTGAGGATTGGGTGCATAGCGGCTTGGCAAGCCCCATATGCGGGCTCTAGGTCCAGGTCCTAACAGGCCTTTCTTTGACATGGGGCTCATGCTGAGGGTCACAGTGTGAATTTGTGCCCAAGCAGCACTCAAGTTTGGGCGTGGCATCAGGGGCCATGAAGATTTCTCCCACCCTGAAGGTGTGACTCCATGCCAAGAGCAAGCTTGACAGCCATGGGGAAGGAGGAGTTCTGTTTTGTGCTTGCGATACCCAGCTGTGTGGAGAATTGATATAATATCTAGGTTCAGATATCTGAAAACCAAGGTTAGGAAGAGGTGACGGCATAAGACCATGGCGTGTCCGAAGTGCTGGGTGTGTGGCCAGCTGTCTCCTTGTCTCTCTGGACGTCTGGCTTCAGGCTGTGTCAGACAGAGCATGAGTGCCCAGAACAGCATATCCAGTTCGGGGACCGTCGAGGCCCGAGCAGGTTGATCCTCATCTGGGTTTTCTGGAGAGCCCCACAGGGAAACGTTTTTCTTCCGTTGGGCAGACACTGGGCTGGGTTGTGGTTCTGGAGTTCCTAGTCCGTAGGGCTTGTTGCCAGGAGTGTGAGGAAGGAAGTCTGAAAACAAAAGCTAGCGTGAGGTTTGGGACCGAGGGCACGGCAGGCCCACTCTGCAGAGGCTGAATCGAGATCTCCTGCACTGAGGTCATGTCAACTATGAGACGTGCCTCAGGCTAGAGTTTTTGTCGAGCATGGCCTCTTCCTGAAGGGTGTGGGGGCTTCATGAAGCCAGGGAGGTTTGCCTACGATGGGATTTGTGAACTACTCCAAACCTCAAGCTTTCCTTCTGCACGACAGTCGAGTCCTATTGGATGGTTCCAGGAGGCCCCATACGGAAAGACTCGAGAGCAGGTGTCTAAGCATGGATGCCTGGGAACGCCACCTCATATTCCCACTCTTTAAGCAGGACAAGGCAGGCTCAATCTGCAGGCTCCTGGGTGAGCTACCCAGAGGGGAGAGTTGAAATGGACTCTCCTGAAGATGAGTCCTACTGTGGCTTGGTGGCCTGGGAGACCTTGGAATGTGGAGGTGGCTCAGGGACTCTGCAGGGTTCTCCAAACTGAGGTGTTTGACACAGCTCCAACAGGGAAGCTTCCCATATGGAGACGAGAGGAGTTCTGTTCAGTGCCTCAGGAAAGCCCCATATCCTGTTTTTGAACCAAAGCCTCTGAGGAGTAACACCTGGAACCCAAAGCAAGAGTTGAGATTACGGCCTAAAAGCCTGTCCGGCTCAACCTTCTATCTCTGTTGACATCTGTGTGCATGCATTCATGGATGTAGCTGCTCAGCTTGTGTCCGAATGCCCCTGTGAGTCCAGTGAGGCTCCCAGTAGTGGGATGTCCTCGGAGGCCTTGAGGTTTCTCATATTCTGGAGGTGTGTGGCCAAAGGAATGGACACAGTTTCCCAGGAGAGAGCAGGCACGGTCCTGTGGTATGGCTCCAGAGGACCCAGCCTAGAGGCTGTGTTTGCCAGGGCTGTGGGGACAGATGTCTGAAAAAGCAAACTTGGCTCAGCTAGTGGCCAAGGTAATGGCAGGACTGATCTCCAGTCCGTGAGGGGAGATCCTCTGGATATCAAAGAAGGGCAAGTGGGAGGCAGTCACTCAGGATTTTGTCTCTGGGTGTTGCGTTCACAGTGTCCGGTCAGGGTAGGGGTTGTCTCAGAGGCCGAGGAAGAGCCTTCCTCTCGGGGGATTGTCCAAGCTCCCAAGTGTTTGGGTTCATTCTGTGGGAAGGGAAGAGTACTGTTTTCTGCCACAGGGAACCCCCCAGGAGAGGGACTCTAGAGCACAGCAGTGGGTTCCCTGAACTGGAATACACACCATCTAGTTAGTCCTGGGTGCCTATGGGCATGGCAAGCCACATATGCGGGCTCTTGGTCCAGTCACTGAGAGGCGTTACTTGAATAAGGTACTCACGCTGAGGGTCAAAATGTGTGTTTGTGCCCAAGGCGGCCCTAAAGCTTGGGCGTTGCCTCATGGGCCATGTCGTTTTTCCTACACTGAAGGTTTGACTCACTGCCAGCAGCAAGTTTTCTTGCCATGGGGAAGGAGACGTTCTGATTTGTGCATCAGGTTCCCCCCTGTGCAGGGATTGGAGATAAGGTCTAGGATCCGATGACTGAAAACCCAGGTTGGGAATGGATGGTGGCCTAAGGCAGGGGCGGGTCCAATGTCCTAGGAGTGCAGCCAGCTGTGTCGGTGTCTGTTGGAAGGTCTGGGCTCAGGCTATTTGCCTCAGAGCATCAATGTTTAAGGTAGCCTATGCAATTGGGGTGTTGCCGAGGGCCAAGCAGTTTGATCCTCATTTGGGGTTTCTGGGCAGCACCATAGACAATGTTTTTCTCCTGGGAGGCAGGCAGAGTGCTTCAGTGTGGCCCCAGAATTCCCAGTAGGGAGGGTTTGTGGGCCAGGAGTGTGAGGACGGAAGTCTGAAAACACAAGCTAGGGTGAGGATTGGAGCCAAGGGCAGAGCAGGCCCAATCGGCAGAGGCTGAATCAAAATCTCCTGCATCTGAAGTCAGGCTGAGGATCAGACGTTGGCTGAGGCTGGAGTATGTGTCCATGATGGCACCTTCATGAAGCGGGGGCCTCATGAGGCCAAGGAAGTTTTCCCACGCTGAGTTTGGAGGTTGCCCCAAACCACAAGGTTTCCTTCTGCGGGACATTCGAGTCCTGTTGCATGGCTCCAGGACATACCATATGGAAGGACTGGAGAGCAGGGTTCGAAGGATGGATCCCTGTACAGCATTCCTCGCATTCCAATTGGCCATAAGCGACAAGATATGTTTGATCTGCTGCCTCTGGGTCACGCTACCCAGGGGGCTGAGTTGAAATGGCCTCTCCTGAGGATGTGTCCTAATGTGCGTTTGGGTCCATGGAGACCTTGGAATGTGCTGGTTGTTCGGTGGCCTTTCAGAACTCTCCTACCTGAAGGGTTTGATACATCACCAGTAAGAAAGCTGCCCATGTGGAGACGAGAGATGCTTGGTTTGGTGCCTCAGAAAAGCTCCATGTGCTGGTCTACGAAAACAGTCCTCTGAGAATGGACACATGGAAACAAAGCTAAGGTTCATATTAGGGCCTGGGGGCATGTCCATTTCAACCTTCTGTCTCTGGGGACATTGTCTGAGAATCTAAGTGGAGATAGTTGCTCTGCTGGTGTCAGAGAGCCCCTCTTAGTCCAGGGTGGCCTATCTATTGATGGCCTCAGGGGCCTTGGAGCTTTTCCCTAAACTGTAGGGTTGTGGTCAATGGATTGGACACACTTTCTTTAGAGAGGGCCGGCACAATCTTTCGCTGTGGCTTCAGAGGCCCTAGCCTGGAGGTTGTGTGGGTCCATGCTGTGGGCACAGAAGTCTTAAAACACAAAGTCAGCTTATGAGTGGCGCCTAGGGTATGACAGGCCGGATGTACAGCCCGAGAGGGAACTCCTGGGCCTCTGAAACAAGGGCGAGTGGAAGGCGTTCCTTCAGGCTTTTGTCTCTGGATGTTGTGTCCGGGATAGCCGTGGATTGGAGCGGTGGCCTCAGGGACTGTGGACGAGTATCCCTCTCTGGGGATTTGTCCCAGCTCCCAAGAGTTTGGGGTCATTTTGAGGGAAGGGTGGAGTCGTGTTGTCTGGCTCATGTGTCTCTCCAAGAAAGGGATTCCAGAGCAGCGCCCAGGTACAGGTGGGGCGACTGGAAAACTCAAACACTGGTGAGGATTGGGTGCATAGCGGCTTGGCAAGCCCCATATGCGGGCTCTAGGTCCAGGTCCTAACAGGCCTTTCTTTGACATGGGGCTCATGCTGAGGGTCACAGTGTGAATTTGTGCCCAAGCAGCACTCAAGTTTGGGCGTGGCATCAGGGGCCATGAAGATTTCTCCCACCCTGAAGGTGTGACTCCATGCCAAGAGCAAGCTTGACAGCCATGGGGAAGGAGGAGTTCTGTTTTGTGCTTGCGATACCCAGCTGTGTGGAGAATTGATATAATATCTAGGTTCAGATATCTGAAAACCAAGGTTAGGAAGAGGTGACGGCATAAGACCATGGCGTGTCCGAAGTGCTGGGTGTGCGGCCAGCTGTCTCCTTGTCTCTCTGGACGTCTGGTTTCAGGCTGTGTCAGACAGAGCATGAGTTCCCAGAGCAGCATATCCAGTTCAAGGTCCGTCGAGGCCCGAGCAGGTTGATCCTCATCTGGGTTTTCTGGAGAGCCCCACAGGGAAACGTTTTTCTTCCGTTGGGCAGACACTGGGCTGGGTTTTGGTTCTGGAGTTTCTTGTCCTGAGGGCTTGTTTGCCAGGAGTGTGAGGAAGGAAGTCTGAAAACACAAGCTAGCGTGAGGTTTGGGACCGAGGGCACGGCAGGCCCACTCTGCAGAGGTTGAATCGAGATCTCCTGCACTGAGGTCATGTCAACAATGAGACGTGCCTCAGGCTAGAGTTTTTGTCCAGCATGGCCTCTTCCTGAAGGGTGAGGGCTTCATTAGGCCAGGGATGTTTGCCTACGATGGGATTTGTGAACTGCTCCAAACCTCAAGGTTTCCTTCTGCACGACAGTCGAGTCCTATTGGATGGTTCCAAGAGGCCCCATATGGAAAGACTCGAGAGCAGGTGTCTAAGCATGGATGCCTGGGAACGCCACCTCATATTCCCACTCTTTCGTCAGGACAAGGCAGGCTCAATCTGCAGGCTCCTGGGTGAGCTACCCAGAGGGGAGAGTTGAAATGGACTCTCCTGAAGATGAGTCCTACTGTGGCTTGGTGGCCTGGGAGAACTTGGAATGTGGAGGTGGCTCAGGGACTCTGCAGGGTTCTCCAAACTGAGGTGTTTGACACAGCTCCAACAGGGAAGCTTCCCATGTGGAGACGAGAGGAGTTCTGTTCAGTGCCTCAGGAAAGCCCCATATCCTGTTCTTCGAACCAAAGCCTCTGAGGAGTAACACCTGGAACCCAAAGCAAGAGTTGAGATTACGGCCTAAGGGCCTGTCCGGCTCAACCTTTTATCTCTGTTGACATCTGTGGGCATGCCTTCGTGGAGGTAGCTGCTCAGCTTGTGTCTGAATGCCCCTGTGTGTCCAGGGAGGCTCCCAGTAGTGGGATTTCCTCGGGGGCCTTGAGGTTTCTCATATTCTGGAGGTGTGTGTCCAAAGGAATGGACACAGTTTCCCAGGAGAGAGCAGGCACGGTCCTGTGGTATGGCTCCAGTGGATTCAGCCTAGAGGCTGTGTTTGCCAGGGCTGTCGGGACAGATGTCTGAAAAAGCAAACTTGGCTCAACTAGTGGCCAAGGTAATGGCAGGACTGATCTCCAGTACGTGAGGGGAGATCCTCTGGATATCAAAGGAGGGCAAGTGGGAGGCAGTCACTCAGGATTTTGTCTCTGGGTGTTGCGTTCACAGTGTCCGGTCAGGGTAGGGGTTGTCTCAGAGGCCGAGGAAGAGCCTTCCTCTCGGGGGATAGTGCAAGCTCCCAAGTGTTTGGATTCATTCTGTGGGAAGGGAAGAGTACTGTTTTCTGCCACAGGGGACCCCCCAGGAGAGGGACTCTAGAGCACAGCAGTGGGTTCCCTGAACTGAAATACACACCATCTAGTAAATCCTGGGTGCCTATGTGCATGGCAAGCCACATATGCGGGCTCTTGGTCCAGTCACTGAGAGGCGTTACTTGAATAAGGTACTCACGCTGAGGGTCACAATGTGTGTTTGTGCCCAAGGCGGCCCTAACGCTTGGGCGTTGCCTCATGGGCCATGCCGTTTTCTCCTACACTGAAGGTTTGACTCACTGCCAGTAGCAAGTTTTCTTGCCATGGGGAAGGAGGGGTTCTGACTTGTGTATCAGGTTCCCCCCTGTGCAGGGATTGGAGATAAGGTCTAGGTTCCGATGACTGAAAACCCAGGTTGGGAATGGATGGTGGCCTAAGGCAGTGGCGGGTCCAATGTGCTGGGTGTGCAGCCAGCTGTGTCGGTGTCTGTTGGAAGGTCTGGGCTTTGGCTATTTGCCTCAGAGCATCAGTGTTTATGGTAGCCTATGCAATTGGGGTGTTGCCGAGGGCCAAGCAGTTTGATCCTCATTTGGGGTTTCTGGGCAGCACCATAGACAATGTTTTTCTCCTGGGAGGCAGGCACAGTGCTTCATTGTGGCCCCAGAATTCCCAGTAGGGAGGGCTTGTGGGCCTGGAGTGAGAGGACGGAAGTCTGAAAACACAAGCTAGGGTGAGGATTGGAGCCAAGGGCAGAGCAGGCCCATTCTGCAGAGGCTGAATCAAAATCTCCTGCATTTGAAGTCAGGCTGAGGATCAGACGTTGGCTGAGGCTGGAGTATGTGTCCATGATGGCACCTTCATGAAGCGGGGGCCTCATGAGGCCAAGGAAGTTTTCCCACGCTGAGTTTGGAGGTTGCCCCAAACCACAAGGTTTCCTTCTGCGGGACATTCGAGTCCTGTTGCATGGCTCCAGGACATACCATACGGAAGGACTGGAGAGCAGGGTTCGAAGGATGGATCCCTGTACAGCATGCCTCGCATTCCAATTGGCCATTAGCGATAAGATATGTTTGATCTGGGGCCTCTGGAACACGCGACCCAGGGGGCTGAGTTGAAATGGCCTCTC